>NC_086323.1:107403423-107703423 GCF_036172605.1 Pelobates fuscus | reverse complement strand
ATTTAGGCTGAATTGGCTTTTCTGTTAAAACTTCCCAACTTGGATATATTCACTGCTTGGTTATTTTAGTCTACATTTTGCTATTTTAATTCCAGTTTGCTGCAACTCAGAGTTTAGTGAATAGAGCCATCAATGTTCTTGTAAGAAAGTATGATATTTCTAGTTCTGTGACCAAAGAGTGGGGGAAAAAAGGGGTGTTTTGGTGATAAAGGTGACGATCAGGTAATCACTGCATACTTATGAAATATTAGATCCTAAAGGAGGCAATATGGTGCATTTAAAAGTCTATTTAGGATCATGTATCAAACCTGATGTAATGTGTTGGATTTGTGTTGGGTTTATGACTAACAGTCTAGATTGTGAGAAATCTAGACGTAAACCTTAATCAACCAGTGCAGCCTGGGGATAACCACCCATCAGTATCCATACACATACCAGATTGAAATATGCATTTTAATGGGAATGTTTATAGAGGAAGAGTCACAGAAGTGAGCTCCAGAACAGTTGCAATAATTGATATTTTTGATAGTCATTCTGAATTATTAATAATTTAACTGCCAAATAATAAAGGCATCGGAAGCTTACTTGTATAAAAGTTCTAGCACTGTGTTGCTTCCTGTGCAGGCTTTGTATAAGGTTGCACGCTTTCCACTTCAGTAACCATCAATTTTACATGTGCAGAATTTGCAGTTGCTGGAACCTCTTGGGTATGTCAGATTTCTTTTGCATGGGTCTCTCATATACTAGTAACCAGACTACATTAAATCCAGAAAAAAAGTCTTATCTGAAAGAAATTAATCACAGCTCCTGCAAAATGTATTCAGTGAGCAGTTTTAAGTTGCAAATAGGTCTGTTTTGCATTACATTTATTCCCCGCATCTTATTAAAAAGAATATCACAGCCTGGGGTATTACATGCAGTGCAACTGAATTTAGATGTGTACTTCTAGCATTTGTTCTGTGCCGATATAATGGTTTCCATACAGGGTTTATGACTTAGAGTAGTGTGACTGTAGATGACTCCTCACTAATAGCTAGCAGAATCTTCTTCTACTGATGGTGAGTGTCGTGACAGATCGTTGGCCCATAGTTCTGATGCTGGACACAAGATTTTATTCACACATTGAGTAGCAGTTAGCATTATTTGGGCACATGGTTATATGGGAGGGAGTTAATAAAAAAAAAAATACACAGTAGAGAATAACATTTGTTTCATTTTTTTTTTTTTTTAATGAAAAATCCTTGGAGTTTTACAGGCAGAAGTAGGAAAAGGAAAGGATTCACTGTTTGTTACTTTCAGGTAGAAAATAGATGTATACGCCATATACGCCCTCCGCTCTGCCCATGACCACCTCCTGACCGCTGCTCGCACCCGTACGGCCAACTCGCGCTTGCAGGACCTCTCGCGGGCGGCTCCTCTCCTATGGAATAGCTTGCCTACTGCCATCAGACTCTCCCCTAGTCTTCAATCATTTAAGAAGGGCCCTAAAACCCATCTCTTCAGGAAAGCTTATGGCCTCCCAGAGTAATCTCTACCTTACATACCTGTCTCTTGCTCTCTCCTATGGGACAGTGCTTTGCTCTCTCCTCCAGCTCTGTTTTACTCCTACTTGATATTTCCTGTCCTAATGTTTCTAATACCCCACCTCCTATAGACTGTAAGCTCGTTTGAGCAGGGTCCTCTTCAACCTATTGTTCCTGTAAGTTTTCTTGTAATTGTCTTATTTATTGTTACATCCCCCCCCCCTCTCAAAATATTGTAAAGCGCTACGGAATCTGTTGGCGCTATATAAATGGCAATAATAATAATATTATATTAATTTGTCTGGTTTATTTCTGAGTGTATTCTAGTTAGACAAAATCTATACAGTAAATTACCGTATTTTTCCATGTAAAAGACTGTTTTTTTTATTTTATTTTTTTTATAAATGTTTTAGACTAAAATTGGGGGGTCATCTTCTATACGGCATGTCACTCGGGTTAAAAAGAAAAAAACACTTGTGCATGGGGCCTAAGTTAAGATGGCTCCTGCCGCATTTCAGTGTGCTACGACCCACACACACACCTGGCCTCCCTCCCACCGATTCACTTCAGAATGCTATGGCAAGGAGGAAGAGGTCCCTATATGCGTGGGAGCTGCAGCAGACATCAGCACTTACCATGAACTGAGCATGCCACACCATAAAAGGAGTAGCCATATTAAGGTTTGCTCTACCTCAGATAGGTCTTGCTTTCTGAATTATATTTACAGGGGAGGGAATGGGGAGCAGAGGGAATACTACTGTAATGTCCAAGCAAGCTCTCACACCACCTGCTGTATTGTGGGAGCTGTAGTCTCCCAGCATGTACTGACGAGCCATTAACTTACCAGAGTACCGTAGCTCAGGGGAGGCATGAGAATCAGAAGTGTGTTGTTCTCCTCAGAAGTCACTTCTAAAATATCAAAGTTGTTCTATTTGATGTTTAAAATATTGATTTCTTAATTTTGGGCTAAAAAAATAGGGGTCATCTTATACATGGGGGTGTCTTATACATGGAAAAATACGGTATGTTTTGATACGGCTAATATAAAAAATGGCTCTGTGACCAATTAAAACTACTTGTATTTTATGCTGTACTGCTTTTCCAAGTTTAAAAAAAAAAAAAAAAAGCTGGCTACTTGATACATTTGTCTGCCTTCCATATTTTACAAATGGTTTCCAGTGCCTGTGTACAGCAATAATATATTTATGAAGTCTTCTTGGAGTGTCACCTCATGAACATCACAATGATTTGTGAGACTTGAAAACCTGTCTGTTTTCCTCTATGGGAGTACACTACTTTGCATATGGTGTTGACATTGTGAAAGTTACAATGATAATTTGTTTTCCTTAAGGGAACTACCATGGATTCTACCCAAGTCGTGAGTTTTCTTGTAGCCATCTTGCTATCTTTTGGGAGTGCATCAGAAACTAACAAACAGAAAAGAGACACTGCTTTTGAGATCTGTATCCTTTTTATATTCAGGTATTTCAGCGTCCTTGATTCGGTTGATTGATCTATGCTCTGTGCTGTGCTCGGTACAAAAGATATGGCAAATATATTGAATGCTGCTCCAAGAAAGGTTTTAGTGAAGCTGTCAGAACAGGTTCATTTTAACAGATAACAGCCCTAATGCAAAACATTTAAAATCACTGTTGAGTAGATATAACTCCAATGAAAACATGCATTTAATTTTAAATATTTTTTTTATTGGGATATATCTTAAAACAGCTTGCAAAAGCTGTTTGATGCCTTTGCAAACCCTCCCCTTCTAACCCCGCCCAGACTTTCTGTGACTATCCAATCACAGACTTCAAAATGCAGCTTAATGAGAAATCTTTGCAAGGCAGGTTCTATGAGCAATTGCTGCCTCTTAAGTTTAGCTGCACTAAGCTAAACAAACCATAAGAAAGCAAGTTCTAGAGTGATCTTTTACACAAGACTGGAAACCCACCTTTATTTCAAGTTTATTTCACAATGCTTAATGTACCAATTTTGAGGGATGGCAGTTAATGTTATCTATGTGGAGTATCCTGTTCTATACTTGGCTCCTTTTGTGTGTTAAATCAAATGGCATTTTTCCACTTTCTCTGCCGTATATTTACAGTTCTAGTCGCTAAAGTGAGAATATTAAAGTGAATTCAAAGTAAATAACACGTTTACTGTCTAAATGGTTGAACTGGAAACATTGTCTAAGTTAGCTAAGCTACTGTGACTTAAAATTTAAGTTCTCTTTGACTTTTCACTATAAGAAAAAAAAACTCTGAAAGTGGATTCCAAAATTTAGACTAAAATAGCAGATTCAGAAAAAGTCTCCAAGTCAGGTCTGTGTTCAGTTTGGCTATTCTGGTCATGAATTTGATATTCACTTTGAATTCCAAGTAATTCTCACTATAGTGAAAAATCCTGTTCTGTTTTAAAGTAAAGGAACTAAATCAAAAACTAGTAACATCATTACTTATCAAATATCTATACCTATGTACAACTGTTTCAGTGTGTAACAGATAGGGATCGACCGATATGGATTTTTTAGATCCGATAATCTGTGAACTTTCAGGCCAATAGCTGATAACTTACCGATATTCTGTACATTTACCATTTTTAAATAATAATCTATTTCTAAAGGTAAATGCACAAAATATACATGCCACATGTAGTGGATGCAGTGTGTTTAGACAGGGGAGCTGTGTGTGTGTGTAGTGGATGCATTTTGTGTAGTGTGTATATAGTGAATGCAGTGTGTGTGTGTGTGTTTGTGTATAATGAATGCAGAGTGTGGGTGTTTGTGTAGTGGGTGTATAGTGAATGTAGTGTGTAGTGTGTGTGTATATAATGAATGCAGAGTGTTTGTGTAGTGTGTATATAATAAATGCACAGTCTGTTGGTTTGTGTAGCGTGTGTGTGTGTGTATATAATGCAGCGTGTGTGTTTATGTAGGTATGTATTCTGTGTAAAATGGGGGGCAGGGGAGAAGGGGCATTTTTTTTTTTTTATATATTTACATTTTTTTTTTAAGTAATTTTTTTCTTTTATTTTGTTTTTAGTTTCTCTCCCTGCTTCTTTCCTGGCCAGGGAGGGGGGATATAGCATTTCCTAGTTGTCCGGTGGCATGGACTGTGCAGTGGGGGCCTGCAGCAAGCTCTTACTTACCTTCCCAGCAGCTCCCTTCAGCTCCCTTGTGTAAATCGCACAGCGCCATGGTAAACCGGGACTCGCAAGATTTACACAGGGGAGCTGAGGGGAGCTGCTGTGAAGGTTAGAAAGAGCTTCCTGGGCCCTCCAGGACCGCCGGGCTTGTCATGGGCCTGGCGGTCCTGGTATTTATTATCCGCAATATCGGTATCTCTACAGGCCGGTGCCGATATTGCTGAATATCGGCCAGACCGATAATTGATCGATCCCTAGTTACAAACTACAGTAATGTTGTTTTAAATAAATGTTTTTTTCTTCTTCTATCAATCATCACTTTTATCCTGTCAGTCATCTTTTTAATTTTTAATTTTGCACGTAAGTGCTCATTCTTAATTGAAAATAATTGGCATTTGATTTCACATATTTTGCTAAAATAATTTTTGTAATAGTAATGTTACAGACATGTATTTCTAACTCTATAGTACTGGATCAAATATTAAGGTTCCTGACCCCCTCAGAAAAGGGGTTAAAAGCTGGCCCCACCTCCAAGGCTGAGATAATCAATCTTGATGATCTAGTGCAGTGCTTTCTCATAGGAAAGCATTTAAAGGCTATTGCGCATGCGCTGCAAAACGCTGCAACAATGAGAATCTACTCCCAAAGATGCATTGAATCAGTGCATCTCTATAGGGAGCGTTTAGCGTCTCCATGCAGAGTGTGGAGACGCTGAATGTAGGTGCTGCCGTCTGAGTGGCTGCCACTAGAGGTTTTACTACACTGCAATGTAAACGCGTGCCTTTTTTCTGAAACGGTAGTGTTAACATTGAAAGGCCTCCATGGGCAAGCTGTAGACACTAGAACCACTACATTAAGCTGTAGTGGTTTTGGTGACTTGGGTGTCCTTTTAAGTTGAATCTGAGGTTTTTCAGTCATGACTTTCTATAACCTTGCAGTCAGAATTTTTGTAACTTTAGGCAAGTATGTTTGACTTTTCCTTGTTAGACCTTGACAAGCTGCAGATAAGAAGCTTTTCGAGGTGAAGCGAAAGGATCAGATCAATGCCCTGAATAATCTGATAGAATTAAATGATGTGAACCAGCAGTATAAGATCATAGACATCATGTTAAAGGGGCTTTTTAAGGTGAGAATCTCCACTTCCACATATTCCTCCTTTTTTTTTTTATTGCGAGTTACCATAACATTTATAAGATTGTCTCTTCATAAGATATATTTTAAATAATTTCTCATTAAATGATCTGAGTTACACAAGCATAAAAGAATGACAACTCGCTTGCTGACGTTTTCTCTTAACCCTGTATATGACATAGCTACATTTATAAAATGTCTATTTACTTGGTAGCTATTTCATTAGTCACACTAATCTAGTTCTTAGTAGGAAAACATTTTTGCCAAAAATAATATTGACAAAGTTATTTAACTATCGACCTAAAATCGTGCTTAACAGTAGTTGTAGTTGTCAAACACATGATATCAAGATTTTGAGGTTAACAGCAGACAAAATGAATCCACTTTGGAAATATCTGACCTGCCTCTCGCATCCCAATACTGGTTTGTTCTCAATTTGTTTTACTTACTTACTGATCATGCGCAAGCAAAGATTGGAAACGTTTGAACTTGACTATGTAATGTAAGGTAAAGGATTCTTTTTACCAAACTGATAACGGTAAAATTTGTGTAAAAAAGTTTATGAACGGATAGACTGTGATTGCTTCAACGTTGTTAAGGGGTTACTCAAAGCATCATGACCACTTTAGTGATTTGAAGTGATCATGGTGCCTGGTGTCTGAATTTGCAGCGTTTCACTATGAAATGCTGCATATATAGAGTTTAACCCCGTTGCTGCTGGAGGTGTAACTCCACCTCTGGCAGTGTCATTGGGACATCATTAGCCAGCCCACAGCCAGAGTCCCAGGCTGGCTAATGCAAATTATGTGCACAGTTCTATGCACAATGCACAGGATGTCAATTATTGGATGTGGGCGGTCAGCTAATGCTACTAGCCAATGAATGACAACAGGATTGGCATCTGTTTATTGCAGGTGTGTGTGTGTGTGTGTGTGTGTGTACATACACGCACACATATGGTCACTCGATCTAAGGTAAATTATCTTGCCACTTCCTTACAGGTACTGGAAGACTCTCGAGCTGTCTTGATTGCAGCAGGAGTGCAACCAGATGGCCCCTTCCCTGAGGATGAGAAGATTAAAGATGGTAAGATGGGTTTCTGTTCCAGAGCTAAAAACATGAACATTAATCCCTAGCATTTTTCATCCAAGGTTGTTATATTTGGCATATCTCTCTTTGACTTCTAAAATCATGTACCCGTGCTGAAGAGTTCTCATTTATTTTTATTATTCAGTCTATCAATTTTTACTAATAAAAATTTTACAAATAGTAATAATGTGATACAGAACAAACAGAAAAAAAGTAAAAAAAAAAAAAAGGACTGTCAAAATTCAGTAAATGCATATACACAATAACATTTTCACAAATTGCACATCATTTTCCTCTGACCCCGAGGAAGCTGGGATCAATCAAAGAGAGAAAAATGTAAAAACTATTCCCTACCTTTCTTAAATGACAGGATCCTTCAGCCATATACATACACATTGGGTCAGACAGTGTTTGAAAGCGCGGACACTTAGTCTCTATAGTATTCCCTGCTTCTGTGCAGTGATTGAGGCTGGGAAAACCATAGAGACTGACTGTCGGATTTCAAATACTTTAGCACTGCCACAAGAGAATTCACATGTTACAAAAAAATGGTCCCCACGAGGGTGCTCCAGGAAGGGAAGGCAAATCCCCCAAAACACATAGATAGAAGAGCCCAGGCACACAAAGTAGTTTCCTAATAAGGCAGTCCTTTTTTAAAGGGACACTCCAGGCAGCTAAACAAGTTGAGCTGAAATTAAAACTAATAAGCTCAAAATACCAGTGGTTAATTTATTTTTCTTTCAATTCTGTGTAGTTTTCCTGCAGTGCTGTAAAATGTTTTGATGTTTTCAGTAGTGTAGTCCAGCCTCATTAGCCACCCCCTCTCACATTTCAACATTTTCATGATTCCCAGTCTCTGAAAGAAATGTACCATTTGCTGCCAATGAAAATAGAGCCATGTATTATCTACTGTAAGTTTCACGGCTCCTTGTTTTTCTGCTTGCGTGGCCACGGCCACGCTGACAGAGATATTGTATACTTACCTTGATCGCGGAAAACCGTTGCCCGACCTCCTTCCTTTCCGGTCCCCAGCTAGTATGATGTTCCTAGAGATGCCGGCTGCTGCGGTTCCGGTTTTAATAAAAGACTCACCTTCGCCCATATCAAAGATGGCACCAACATGCGTGCGACGTCACGTCATAGACGCGCACGCACATTTTGGGGTCAGAGGCCAGAGACAACCAATTACATGCTCAAGAGCGTTATTTAAACCCAAATTACCTCTTTTGGTCAGTGCCCTGTCGTGGTTTCCACTAACTGGTTATGCGAGTGTGTGTTCCTGATCGTGTTTTTCTGGTTTTTGATTTTGGCTTTGTTTTGACTTCCCTGATTTCTGGTAACCTTGACTTTTAGCTTTTCCTTATTGCTGTGTCTCATTCTGTGTCCCTGACCTCGGCTAGTTTTCTGACTATTTTCGGTTACCGTATATACTTGAGTATAAGCCGAGTTTTTCAGCACATTTTTTGTGCTGAAAAACCCCAACTCGGCTTATACTCGAGTCAATAGTCTGTATTATGGCAATTTGCATTGCCATAATACAGACAGGGGCTGTGTGAGATGTTACTTACCTCTCCTGCAGCTCCTGTCAGCTCTCTCCTCCTCCGCGCCGTCCGTTCAGCACCTCGGTCAGCTCCCAGTGTAAGTCTCGCGAGAGCCACGGCTCTCGCGAGACTTACAGTGGGAGCTGACAGAAGAGCTGACCGGACGGCGCGGAGGAGGAGAGAGCTGACAGGAGCTGCAGGAGAGGTAAGTAACATCTCACACAGCCCCTCTCTCCCCCCCACTGAACTACCAATCCCACTGGACCACCAGGGAAGGAGCCCCCCTCCCTGGCACGCTAGCAAGCAGGGAGGGGGGACAAAAAAAAATGTATAATAGTAATAAAAATAAATTAATAATATAACAAAAAAAATTAAAATAATAATACAATAATAATAAAAATAGTAATAAAAAAAAATAATATAACAAAAAAAATTAAAATAATAATAATAAAAAATATATTAAAATGCCCACCCCCCACCAAGGCTCTGCATCACACACACTGCACTCATATACACACTGCATTCACACACACACACTGCACTCATATACACACTGCATTCACACACACACACACTGCACTCACACTGCATTCATATACACACTGCATTCACACACACACACTGCACTCATACACACACTGCATTCACACACACACACTGCACTCATATACACACTGCACTCACACTGCATTCATATACACACTGCATTCATACACACACTGCACTCATATACACACTACATTCACACACACACACTGCATTCATATACACACTGCATTCATATACACACTGCATTCATATACACACTGCATTCATATACACACTGCATTCATACACACACTGCATTCACACACACACACACTGCACTCACACATGCACTGCACACACTGCACTCATACACACACCCTGCACTCATACACACCCTGCACTCATACACACAATGCACTCATACACACTGCGTTCTCATACGCACACACTGCGTTCTCATACGCACACACTGCATTCATACGCACACACTGCATTCATACACACACACTGCATTCATTATATACACACACTGTAAATAAAAATTCAATTAATATAATTTTTTAGGATCTAATTTTATTTAGAAATTTACCAGTAGCTGCTGCATTTCCTACCCTAGTCCTACACCCTAGTCTTATACTCGAGTCAATAAGTTTTCCCAGTTTTCCTACACCCTAGTCTTATACTCGAGTCAATAAGTTTTCCCAGTTTTTGGGGGTAAAATTAGGGGCCTCGGCTTATATTCGGGTCGGCTTATACTCGAGTATATACGGTATGTTGAGGCCGGCCATTCTAAGGTCCGGTAAGACGTTACCCTTAGTTCTAAGGTGTGATACTATTCTGCGTGCTGGATCAATATAATTCTGACAGTAAGGAATGCTCACAGCACAGACTGCACTGCAGCTAGAGTTCATATGTGCTCCCTTCCTTACCTCCCTGTAATGCACATAATAGATTCTCCTCCAGCTCCTGTCAGCCAACCTCCCTACCCACCCACCGTTAACCCCTTCCCTGTCAACCAAACTCCCTAGCCACAGTTAACCCCTTTCCTGTCAACCAACCTCACTACTCACTGTTAACCCCTTCCAAGCCAGTCCCAGTCAGCCAACCTCCCTTCTGTCGGCCTACCCACCCCACCGTTAATCCCTTCCCTGTCAGCCATCCTCACTACCCACTGTTAACCCCTCCATTGCCAGTCCCTATAGAGAGAGAGAGAGAGAGAGATATGTGTGTGTGTATATATATATATATATATATATATATATATATATAGAGAGAGAGAGAGAGCGCTAACACAAAGCTCTATAGTTATTTATGAGTTTGTCTGTCTCTTTGTATTTATTCATAATAAACATATGACACTATATGATATCTAATGTGGTGAGGAAATGTTTGTGTGTGATCTAGTAAGTTCTAGTGTCTGAATGCTGAGGACTCAGATGAAGCTTGGACAGGCATTGTGGACATGTGAGCTGAGTGAAGCTCAGGCACACGCAGTAAGGCATGTCATTACTGATTCCCAACCCAGTCCTCAAGTACCCCCTAACAGTCCAGGATTTAGGGATTACCCTGTTGTGACTAAGATGGTTTTTAGAAAAATAAAAACCCTTTCGACACAACAGGGCATTCCCTAAATCCTGGACTGGTAAGGGGTACTTGAGGACTTGGTTGGAAACCACTGTCCTAGAGAATTACTGGAGTATGACAGGATGCAGGGAGAAAGCAAAGGGGGAAATGTCATGCAATCACATGAGGATCAGAACATCTGATCAAAGTAAAGATTAAAACGGGTACTGCTAAAACTCACTTTATACTATTTAGGGAAAAAAGCATTTAGTGACAGTAGGTTTGCAATTTGGGGGGAAATGCATTATTATTTTTTTTTACCTATACAGTACCTTCAAGGAACAAACGTGTATTCCTGACACCCCCCCCCCCACACACTCTTACCCACTTTAACCCCTGAAGGAATACAAGGGAATCATGGCATGTCACACATGTCATGTGTCCTTAAGGGGTTAAAGGTAGAAAACTTACCTTTTTTCCAGCGCTGCGTGGGTCTGCTGGCTTCACCCATTATCTGCCTCCTTGTCTGACATCATCAAAACTGACATCATCAAAACCAATCCAATGTTTTCTCATAGGAAAGCAATGTGCAGCACTGAACCAGGCAACACCTCTAGTGGCCGTCTGACTGCCATTGGAGGTGTCCCTAGGGAGCAATTTAAAAACTCCCCTTTTCTAAGAAATTGCAGTGTTTATCAGGAAAAAAAACCTGCAGGGTCAGGCAATACTTACCAGAACAACTACATTAAGGTGTAAACACAGGAAAGGAAGAAAGAGCAGTACAACCCTTTTTAAATCTGCTAAAAAAAATAAATTGGTCAATATTTTATTAATGTCAAAGTTTTAAAAATACTTAGACTCCAACTTATTCATTTGGAGCAGGTAGGTCAAGCTATCAAAGGCAAAATTGCCGGTAGGTGCACAGGTAGCAAAAAGTACGGAGAGTTAAAGAGTCAATATGGACCCACTAGATGTGTGTAGCAAGCTACACCCTATATATGTCCACTATATAAACCAAATAACCTGTTTGAGTAACTCCGTAAACCAGCAAATGCTAGAAGAGGAAAATCCCTGCTGCCTGCAGTCTCTATATAGGTAGTCCAAAGTACGGACCAAAAAGGGTGAATATAAACCTATTTCAAAAGGTATAGATAAGCGGTAAACTTTATCCCTATGTAGAAATCCTTGTAAATAAGTCAAATAGCACCCCTCTTTAAGGCTCCATACTGACACCACAACACGTTGTCTGGACTAAATACCCTATTACCTCGGCAATAGCCACAATGCTAATGCCTACCAACACTCTCAAGTTAATAAACCGCTAAAGTCCAAGCTCTACCACCCTTCACCCCAGTGAAAAACAAAGAAATCAAATTAAATTAGAAAGAACAGCCCGACGCGCGTTTCAGCGTCTCTAGACGCCGTCGTCAGGGGCAAATAAAACCTGCTATCGCTACTTGCAGCCTTTAAATAGCCGGTATGTAATTAGACATGCCGGACAGCTGACTTCCATCTAGCATTCTCACCAATCGGTGAACTGGACTGAGAGGCTCGCCTACACCAATCACCGATGTCCCACGTGGTGGCTACATCAAATGCCAGGTCACGTGGGCGGGAGGAAAGAGAAGGGGGTGGTAACCACTGCTCAGAACTCCTCCTTGCTCCGATAGAGAATACTAAAAACAATACATGTGACAGCCTGGATAAGACCTCAAGTTACCGTGCTGATCATAATTAATAATGTCCCTATGAGTGCTACACAAGCAAACTCTGACAGGGAAATAAATAAATCTAAACACTGTAACGTGGATCTAATGTAAACATAGTCCTCGACTAGTTAGAGAGGAGGACTGAATCACATGTGTGTACACAAGTAGATACATTTAACCCAGCATGTATCAATAGTTCACTAAAAGAGTGGTGCACTCAATTTAAATCCCCTTATTATAATGGGGATGAGTAGTGAAACAGATGAATGCATGCATATATAAATGGTCCAGTGTACAACATTGTATGAGGAATAGTCAATGAAAGTGCATAGAGCATAATGATCCCTAGATAGTGAATACTGACAAAAACGAGTGATGAATTAAAGCTTCAAAAAATAATTAAATCATAATTGATCACAAATAGCGTTAAAAACCATAAAGTTACTATATACAGGTCATAATTAGATAAAGGGGGTATAGGAGAACCCCTCATTGAGACAGGTGATAATGTTTGTAATTTAAAAATCCAATATGCCTCCCTTTGACGAAGTTTGATGTCCCAACCACCCTTCCGTGGGGGCTGAGGAATATGTTCAATCCCTATGAAACGTATTCCATCTGAGGAGTGGTTATGAAGGAGGCGTAAGTGTCTTGATATAGGGGTTTCCAGACGTCTCCTCACTGAGTTAACATGTTCCCTAATCCTGTATTTAAAAGGCCGAAAGGTCTTTCCTACATACATAAGGCCACATGAACAAGTGAGGAGATAGATAACCCCAGTAGTACGACAGTTAATAAAAGAACGAAGATTAAATGTCTCTGAGTTGGTAGAATTGGCACAGACCTTAGATTTCTTGCTAATATAAGGACAGGCACTACAGTGGCCACATTGGTATGTGCCAATAGGTAGATAGTTCTTGAGGGGACCTGATGTGGTTGTCGAGGAGAAATGGCTAGGGACAAGTAAATCCCTTAGATTCCGTCCTCTACGTGCAGTTATGGAGGGATATGTGGTCACTACCTCTTTAAGGTGTTTATCCGAGGATATGATGGGCCAGTATTTTTTGAAAATTCCCAACACCTTATCCCACCCTGCATCAAATGTCCCAATGCATCTTATCATGCGCGTCTCTTGTCTGGCGATATTATCATCAATAAGGGCTTGGCGTTCCGTTTAGAGTGCCCTGGCATAGGCCCTCTTTAGCACCCTATTGGGATAACCTTTCTCCCTGAAGGACAGTCTTAATGTGTTTGCTTTTGATTTAAAGTCATCAAGAGATGAACAGTTGCGCCGTAGCCTCAAATACTGGCCAATAGGGATTCCAGCTTTTAATGGGGTGGGATGATGACTAGACCAGTCCAAAAGACTGTTTGTAGCCGTCTTCTTCCTATAGAGCGTAGTGTTTACTCTATTTGTTGCTCCTATTGTCAGAGACACATCCAGGAAGCATAGCTTAGAGCCCCCCATCTCACTTGTAAAGCGCAAATTGTAGGTGTTGTTATTGAGGGCTATAACAAACGCATCAAAAAGTTCAGTGGTGCCTAGCCATACGACAAAAATGTCGTCAATATATCTCTTCCAGTATAGGACATAGTCCATATACTGTTTGAGATTAGGCTCCTCCCTGATGACTTTCTCCCACCAGCCCAAATGCAAGTTGGCATATGATGGTGCACAGGGCGAACCCATCGCGGTTCCCCTGATCTGATGGTAAAGTTTGCCATTAAAGAGAAATATATTGTGGGTTAGTACAAATTTTAATAAGTCCGATATAAATCCAATATACGTCTCGGGTAACTTAGGGTCAAGTGAGAGGAACCGTCTGCAATGCTCAATTCCCAAGTCATGAGGAATCGAGCTGTACAGTGCCTCCACATCCAAGCTACAAAGTTTCGCCTGGTCAGGGATCTCAGTCTGGGTCAAAAACCCAAGTAACTGTTTGGTATCTCTTAGGTGTGAGGGTAATTCTTGTACCATTGGGGATAAAACCTTATCAAGAAACACACTCACATTCTGAGTAAGGTTACCACATCCAGATACAATTGGTCTACTTGTTAAGTCCGTCATGGACTTATGAATTTTAGGTAGACAATAAAAGGTGGACAGAATCGGTTCTTTAGGATTCATAAAATCAAATTTGTCTTTTGAAATAAAGTCCATATCAATAGCACTTGTCAAAAGGGTACGTAATTCACTTAAAAAGAGTGAGGTTGGATCATTCTTAATCATACGGTATGTCTTATCATCTAATAATAGGCGTTCTGCCATCCTAACATAATTATCCTTGTCCATCACAACCACATTACCTCCCTTATCAAATGGCTTAATAATCAGGTCCCTCTTATCTTGGAGCTGACTAATCGCCATCCTCTCTCGTTTAGACAGGTTATCCCCATACCGTACTTGATAATCATCATTCGGTAGGGAAATAATTTCCCTGCAGACCATATCCAGGAAAACTTCCAAGTTCCTGTAGTCTTTAAATGGTGGGGTGAATCTGCTTTTAGATCTTAAGTTGGTGTGGGGAACTTGGTTCCTAATGGAATCGTCATTGGATTCCAATAACTCAACAAGCATTTGGAGACAATCCAGGTCCAGGTCCATATTGACTCTTTAACTCTCCGTACTTTTTGCTACCTGTGCACCTACCGGCAATTTTGCCTTTGGTAGCTTGACCTACCTGCTCCAAATGAATAAGTTGGAGTCTAAGTATTTTTAAAGCTTTGACATTAATAAAATATTGACCAATTTATTTTTTTTAGCAGATTTAAAAAGGGTTGTACTGCTCTTTCTTCCTTTCCTGTGTTTACTGTTAATTAAGGGTTACCCCCTGTATATTAGTACAACCTGGTGACTTTTTCTCTCTGTAGACTCCAAGGTCCCAACTGGGACCGGAGTTTATCTATTCATATACATTAAGGTGTAGTTGTTCCGGTGACTATAGTGTCCCTTTAAATAAAGACTGCCTAATTAGGAAACCTAATTGGTGTGCCTAGGTTTTCAAACACCATAGGTGTCTTGCCTCGTTTGAAATTTGAAACTGATATCCTTTTCTCATGCCTCCACTAGATGCAAGGTACTACAATGAAATGCTTGTATGTTACTGTAAATTGTTTCAATCTAAAATCAGAAATCATTGGCTGTTTTTTGTGTGTGTGTGTTTTTTTTTTTCTCCCTCTTTGTTTTTTCTCTAATGCTATCAGCCTATTCACACACTGTGGAGAATTCCGCATTTTTCGGGGACGTGGTCCTAAGATTCCCCAAGATAGTACATCACTATTTTGACCGCAATTCCAATTGGAACAATCTGATCCGATGGGGTATTGGATTCTGCAATCTGAGCGGGATTTTCGATGATGGACCCCATTCTCAGCTCCTTGGCCTTGTAAGCAGATTTATTTAAAACATTATATGAATATGTGTATGTGTATATTCTGTTTATAAAATCACCATGTTTATAATCTCTTTAACTACTTATTTATTATTAACAGCTGCTTATACTGATTATAGTATGCTCATGTTTTTATACATTGAATAAAAGAAAACAATAGCTAAAAAAAGACATCATTTAGTATTGCCAAACGTGTCCATAGCGTATATATTTTAGGACACTCCAGTCACCCACAAGTTGAATGCGATATACAGGTAAAGTTACAATTAATAATGTTGGCTGGCCCACCATTTCTTCCACTCAAAGCCTGCAATATGTACCTGGATGTAATCTACGTTAACACACACAAGTTGATGCATTAACCAGAATAAAATAGTCAAAAAGTATACAAATGTTTAAGTATTTTACTTTAAATTTACTGGAGCTGCACCTTTAAAACAAATCTAGTGCAGAGCATCCATATGCTTGGATTCAGGACAATCAAACAACCACTTTTCGTATTAAACTCACAGCATCAGAGTGGAATGAGTTTAAAAGCGTTGGAAGGATCAGTTCCTTGTGTGCAATGGCACTAATTAATTGTACTGGAAGTTCAAACTGTTCTTTCTTATGTAAATATTTATTGAGACATCAAATTAAAACAGATGAAGTTCATAAAACCAGAGAAGTTAATTACACAACTTAAAAATAGAGAAATTATATACTACACTTTGAGATATATATTTTCTTGCACTCACGCTTTAAATGTCCCTTGTGTGCCGGGTGCTAAGCCAAGGCTTTAAATATCCAAGAAATCCAAAGAGGTAGCAGCACTCACAGTCCAGATAAAAAATCCAAATTTTATTCAAGCATATTTAAAATGATCGACGTTTCAGTCCACTACACGGGACTTTCCTCAAGATCAACTGTTGTGTAGTGGACTGAAACGTCGATCATTTTAAATATGCTTTAATAAAATTTGGATTTTTGATCTGGACCGTGAGTGCTGCTACCTCTTTGGAATATATATATATATATATATATATATATATATATACACACACACCTTCCTCCTCTTCCTTCTTCTCCTTCTTCCTCCTCTTCCTTCTTCCTCCTCCTCTCCCCCCATAGGAATGCATTGAAAATCAATTCATCCGTTTGAGGTCAGAAAAAAAAAAAGTCAAAATGGAATGGAAACCAACACACAGTAAAAGGCATGCAAATGACAAAGCTCAGCTCCCTACCTTTCCACCACTTGAGAAATGCACCCAAAAATTCCAGAATGGCTCCAACACCTCCACACTCGACGCCACGTGCTATACACAGGCGCGGCGCTATAAACCTCCCAGGTGCAATGTATCCTAAGGAAACTTGCCTCGTATTGTGAAAAAAAAATCATAAACCGAGGCATTATATTCAATGGGTTTTCATTTGTTGTACAATACCTGAAACAAAAGAATCTTGAAAGATTAAATACAGAGGTTCACTTATTTCCCCACTTAGCTCCTTAAGCACTCGTGGGTGAATACCGTCAGGCCCGGAGCTTTATTTATTAACTTTCTTTAACTGCTGTAGCACCTTGTCTGGAGTCATCCAATCACAAGTTATCTGAAAGTTTTTTGCAGCAACCATTTGCATATCTCTTGCCATAGGATCCTCATTAATATTTACTGAAGAAAACTTTATTTAAAATTTCTTCATTAACTAACAGACCCATCTCTGTTTCCAGTGTACCTACACTTGAATTTTTTTTTATTTTTTTTTTAATTGATGTACTTGAAAAAATAATTTGGGGTTGGTTTTGCATTCTTTAGCCATCAATTTCTCATTTTCTAGATTAGCCACTTTAATTGCCTTTTTGCAAGCATTATTGGTTTCCCTATATAGGATGCCTCCGATTTATCCAATTTAAATGCTTTAAATGCCCTTTTCTTATTTTTATTTTTTCTTGTTTTACTTCTCTAATAAGCCACATTGGTTTCAATTTGTTTCTTTTTATATTTATTACCCAATGGTACATACTAAGAAATGTACTTTTCGAATATTTGTTTGAAGAGTTTCCATTTTTCTTTAGTGTTTTTTTTCACTAAGGAGTTTATGCAGGTCGATATGTTGTAGAGCTGCCCTAATCTTATTGAAATTGGCTTTTTACAAATTCTATCTTTTAATATACCCCACATGCTTTTGCTTTATTGATTTTATTTAAAACAATTACCATATTGTGATGACTATTTCCCAAATGCTCCCCTACTTGTATGTTGGTCAAAAGATCAACATTGTTTGTTATCACGAGATCCGACACGCATCCTTTCTAGTAGGTGCTTGTACCAGTTGTGACATGAATGTCTCATTTAATACATTCAAAAACCTGATTTCCCCTTACTGAAGTAATAGTCCCTTTATCCCAGTTTATGTCCAGGTAATTAAAATCTCCAGTTGACATGGTTGCACTCATAACACCCAACATTTCAGTTTAACTGATTCTCATGTGACTGATAATGATCTACTTTATACTGTTAAAACTGGTTAGCATATACCTGTGTAGCCATATAGTACAATACTGGTGCTTTGACAGACCGGGTTAGTTACTTTGTAAGCACCTGTATTGTACTATATAGCAAGGGGTACCGTAATTTACTAAAGTAAACATTCAAAGTGAATTTCAAATTTAAGGTCAAATTAACCGAAATGAAGAAAAAAAATTCTTAAGTCAGTTCGGCTACTTGAATTCTCACTTTAGTGAATAACTGTGACAATATATTCATTGTGTCTGCACATTTATGCACAAGTCCTTGTGTGAACACATCATCCATCCCTTCACACTTCACAATGTGAATTGAATCACTATGTAATTGTTTGTTTATTCTTTTTTTTTAGATGGCTCAGGAGTTGGGTATAAGTGAGAAATCTCCTGATTACAGAAATCCTTTCAAGACCGAAAATATGGAGGTGAGAATTCAAAAGGAGTTATCTACTTAATTAAAACAAGCAAAGGAAAAAAAAAGAGTTGGACTAGCCCAAAGCCCTATGCATATTTAAATTAATGAAGGTTATTTAGTAACTCCAATGGCCATTAGATGCAAGCCCACCTGCCACGTCAAGGCAAACCTCTTAGCTGGGTCCTACACTAACAATTCACCTTGCTTCCTTCAGCTTCCAGCAAATAAATCTCTAATGAGACAGGGGGGTTAAAATATTAATATAATTAATATATACAAATGTTGCATGCACATTAAGCAATCTTAGACATACAATGCTATACTAGATAGCTTTCTGAATTAGTTTCTGCATACCGGTATTCTGTATAATTGGAAAACATATATAAACTTTTTTCATTTATTTTTTTTGCTTAGTTTTTGTCAAATACTGATGCTTTCCAGAAAGCATTAAGAGAGGAGGAAAAGAGAAGACGGAAAGAAGAGAAGCGGAAGGAGATAAGGAAGGGACCACGGATTACAAGATCTCGGTCAGAGTTGTAACACTGCCTGTGGGTCTCGCGTATGGAAAACATATGGAGGATCTGCAAAGAGCCTTACAGTAGCACATCATGCCAACAGTAACATTTATGAGCAGAATCTGGGAAACCTTTACTGTTACAGAGCGAGACTTATGTTTGGAAACCGGTTGGATCTATCACAGCAAAAAAAAAAAAAAAAAAGATTTTCTTAACATTTCCTTAACCAATTAAGATAACATATAAAACTATATTTTGTGTTTGATTTACTAGGTACACAGCTTGAAAGTAAAATACACACTTTAGAGCAATGCGGTTCTTACCTATGGAAATCCTTACATGAAATTAGGCTAGAGAATAAAAAAAATGAAAATAAATATTTGCAAATAGATTAGCATCTCTTAATCCCTTTGATAGCTGTTTAACTCTTAAACTACAATCTGATGCCATAATAGTCAGCTGGCTGGTAACCTGTGACCAAACGAGCTGGTTGCCTTTCATTTTTTTTTTTGTTAATGTACTAATATTTGTTTGCTTTGAGCATTGTAAGCTTTGAAAATCTATTAGTCATATTTAATTAAAAATTATTTTTTTGTGCAAAAAAAATAAAAAAGCTTCGAAAACTGTAAAAACAGTGAACAGGGCTTTAAGTTAGCTCTAATATTTTTTTCTCTTTTGTGGAAATTTTGTGTAGTTTTTATTAGATTTTAGACATATAATATTAGAAAGTTGCAGCTTACAACTAGCGTACAAATATAGCTGATAATCTTCAGGCATGTCCTTTGGTCTCAAGCGAGTATTCCAACAGACCTTCCTGTTACAGTCCCAGCATTGGATTGTGAAACTCACTCATGTTAAGACCTCTCTGTAGCGTTGCTTTAGCTTTCACTCAATTGTCTCACAACCTGTACATTACTTTTAAAAAGGACCATGTTAGGTCTGTCAAACAGCCTTGTAACAGATTTGGTTTCCTGGGCCGTGTCTCTGCTGCTAGATGATTTCTGGAGTAAAGTCATCAAAATATCATCACTGTACTCTGAGATCAAGTGACCACTTATGTTTGACAAGATGTGTTTGTGTGAATAAATGATAGTAATATTTGGACTTAAGCTGGACTTACAAGTGTGTCTTCTAGAGCCACGACCTGCGTCTTAAGGGAAAAGAGAAGACCATTGATGAATGTCTTGTTGTTTGAGTAGCCAAGATGCTAATGAGTTTTTTTGGGGCAGATTTTTTTTAGCCTACTGTTTAAGAATAATAATGAATATTTTTCATTGCTTATTTGTGAGCAATATGAACATTTTTAAGTGCTCTATTTATTGTGACATTATGGCAGCTGCAATATATGGATATATATGCACAATTCAACACGTGTCAAATTTAGGAAATGCTAAAATCACTGTGTGTGCTGCTGGCCCTTTAAGTGGAAAACCTTTATAATTACAATGAAAATTCTATTAATATATCATCTTTGTGCAGAAGGCACATGGAGCTTGCTGCTCTAACTGTGCAGCTACTCTGCAGTATGGGAATTATGGACCGCAAACTCACACACCTTGACATATCTTCTAAATATCATTTTAAATTTATGAATATGTTACTTTTTTGGGGGGTGGGGGAAAGGGGCTTTGATCTTGTAGTTTTGGGGCAAAATTTAATGTATACAGTAATATTTTGTTATCTTTCCAAATTAATGTTAATTGATTTGCTATTGTGTATTGTTCTGCATAATTTTACAAAGGGGAGTAAAAATCTATGGAGAGAAAAAAAAACATATTTTGTGAGTGAAATTGTATTTAAACCACATGTGTAGTATGGATGTATTTTCCTAAAATTATCATTAAAGTTTGAGGAACGTTTATTTAATTGCACATCTTGCAGCAATTCCAGCATCCATTTAATTTATTTTACCTAATCATATATTTTAATTTATTATGGTTTGTTGTGGGGTGTCAATTTAGTTTGTATAAAATGCAAGGCTGTTTGGGAAAACCTAGAATTGGATGCATCCAACAAATGTTTCATAATTCTCTTCATGTGACCAATTTTTAAAATAGTCTTTCATTTTGGAATGCATTAAGGGAGCAGTCCCATCAGCAATGTCCAGGCATCTTCTTACCTTCTGGGGTTAAACCAGAAGGTAACAAGGCCAGTTCCACACAGCCACGAACGTTTGGGCGGAAGCCACTCAGACAGGACAGTAGCGCAGCTGCCGTCCACCCCAGTCACAGCCCAAGTAGGCCTCCTCTTTGTAAAGAGAGGTTCTCCTGCCAGGGGACTGCATTTAAAAAAAGGTATTTTGTGGGGAGGCTTCTCAAACTGTCACCCCCACACACACAGTCAACCCCTCCGTCACACACAGTAACGCCCCCTCACACACAGTCACATGCACACTGTCACCCCCACACTCACACACACAGTTACACCCACACACAGTATTACAGTGTCACCCAAACACAGTCAACCCCCTTCATCTTGCCACACTCACATTAAACCCCCAATCCTGTCATACACACCCACTCCAACCATGCCACACTCAATTCCCATTGCTCTGCAACACCTATCACATTAGCCCTCGCTAATCCTGTAATACTCACTTTATCTCGATCTGTCACACTAACTGTACAACCCCATCACACTCCTCCTACATCACACTGTCACACTAACCCCCACCTTTACCCCTGCCACACTCACCAGGTAAATAGTCAGCAGTAAAATAATGAAAGAAGGGGGTAAACCGTGAGGGATGAAATAATAAAAGGGGGTAAACCGTGAGGGATATAATAATGAAAGGAGGGAGCAAAATGTAAGTGGTAAAATAATTAAAGGAGGGGGTAAGCAGTGAGGGTAAAATTATGAAAGGGGGTGGGGGGTAAACTAACAGTGTGAAGGGTAAAATAATGTAATACAATAGCAAGGAGTAAAGCCATGGATGGAAATGATACCCAATAAGGAGAAAAATAATGAAAATGAGGATTTACTGTAGGGGGTAAAAGAACGATATGGAAGCATACAGAGTAACAAACAAAAGAATGAAATAAGAGGACAAATACTAATGCACTAAAAACCTATCTGTGGCGGAATAAGTTTTTGCCCATTTCAATTTTGGTCCCTACCTATTGCCAAGTTGTGCAGGTCTGCACTATAGTGTTCCTTTAATGCAATCTCATTTCAATCCAGGAGAGGGAGCCCCAGGTCTTACATATGCCTCTCACAACCTCAAAGTTCATTAGAATTCAATCAGTTACGATGTATTTTTGGAGTAATATAAATGAGCAGTTTGATTACACAAAAATTAGAGACAGCGTGCTCTTTCCTATACAGTTTTGAGACAGAGTGTCTCTTCTTATTTTGCAGAACCACTGCCCATAAGATAGCTCCTAGAATCCTTACCAAATGACTGTTTAGCAGTAGTGACCAGAGCACCAAATTACACTACTAGCTGTCAGCCCCCCAGAGCAAGACCCAGTGCATTATAAAGGGCATTTATAGTGCATTACTAATGCGTCACCAAAATGGAAAATAATTTTGTTGTTCAGTAGCTTAAAGCCCACAATACCTGCAAAAGCTATGTGTTGTTTACAAAAAGAACGAGGTGAGCACACATCTAAATGATACTTTGATTGCTAAATGCTATTATTCCTGCCTTTGAACACAGGTATTTTAATGCTTCCCTAATACTCAATCTACCATACCATATTTAGTTAAAACAGTTCACTAGCTCAGTCTCAGGCTGGGTCAGTGGTGTATTCTAGTTTTGTGCTGCCCTAAGCAAGACAAAACTCATGCCCCTTATACATTTTTCTTCCTGTTAAAAACCAACACGCTCTTTGTCTGACAGAAACACATTCACTGATGCATACACTCACTGACAGATACACAGTCATTGTCACACACACTGTTTAACCAACACACACTTTCACTGAAACATACACACAGATATACACACTCACTCATTCATAGTTACACACACTCACATTCACCGACAGACACACACATCCACCGACAGACACACATTCACTGACAAATACTCATTCGCTGACAAGACACACATGCCCTTCACTGACAGACACACATACTCACTAACTGACAGATATGCATGCACTGACAAGACACATGCACACTCACCCACAGACACACATACTCACTGACAGACACGCATTCACTGACAGATACACATACACACTCACTGTCAGACACACACACACTGTGACACACATATACTCACTGACAAACACACATACACACTCACTGGCAGACACAAACTCAGTGTCAGACACACACATTCACTAACGGACATACACATTGACTGACAGACACACTCACTGGCACACACTCTCAGTGACAGATGCATACACACACTGCATCTTCCCCTGTTCTGTATGCCTGTGTCTTTATGTCTGTATATTACTATATGTTTGTGTGTATGACTGTGTATGTATGCCTTGTTATGTATGACTGTGTGCAGGGCCAGCCTCAGGGGTGTGCGAGCTGTGCGGCCTCACAGGGCACCATGGAGCAGGGAGCGCCGTGTGGCCGACACAGCTCACACATGGCCGGCCGGGATTTAATTTTAAAAATAAAAAAGGCGGTGGGGCGGAGCTAAAAGTGCCGGATAACTGTTGCAGGGGAAGCAGAAGGAGTCCTTGCTTCCCCAACAAACCGTCTCCAGGAGCTGCACTGCCTCCACAATGAACAGAGGTAACTATGTGTGATTGTCAGTGTGACTGTGTGTGTGTGTATGACTGTCTGCCTCTGTGTGTGTGTGTGAGACTGTCTGCCTGTGTGTGTATGACTGTCTGCCTGTGTGTGTGTGTATGACTGTCTGCCTGTGTGTGTGTCTGTGTGTGTGTGTGTCTGTGTTTGACTGTCTGCCTGTATGCCTTGTTTTGTTTCTCTGTGTAACTATATGTCTGTATATGTATGTCCCTGTATGCCTTGTTCTGTATGTCACCATATGCCTGCATCTTTATGTCTGTATGGCTGTATGTCTATGTTTGTATATCTCTGTATGACTGTGTCTTTATTTCTCAATATGACAGTGTCTGCATGTCTCTGTGTGTGTCTGTATGATGGTGTGTTTGTATGACAATGTGCCTGTATGGATAGATAGTATGACTGTGTTTGTTTGATTGTGTGCCTGGATAGACACACAAGGGGGTTGGAAGAGACATACAAAAGGGTGTAAGACACACTAGAGGGGAATACAATACACTAAAGTGGGTAATAAATTCAAAAGGGGGATTACAAAGCACCGTTGAAAATACATTGTGGGGAGGGTGAGCAGCATAACGCATCTTTGCCTGTGTACCGAAAAATCCTCATACAAGCCCTGGCTGGAAGAGCAGTAATAACTGGAGTCCTATCTGACTCCTTTCTTATAGCAAATATAACACTTTCTCTGGGTGACTTTATACCAGAGGGGATTTGGGGAAGGCAGGAAGGCAAATGTTTGCCACAGAGTCTTTGGACATCATCTTTTTCCAAAGAGGGAGGATTGGGGGACAGGGTAAATGAAATATCAGACAAAGGTTTCAATATAAAATCAAGAAATAGATATGGCTTCCCTATTGCTGCTTTTCTATGCAGCACATAGGAACTGAAAATTGCAATTTATCTTACATAGAATAGGTCTTGTATCAGGACCTACTTTTTGTAGTTCACCAAGTCTACACCCTCCATATACTTGCTGTAGTCTACAATGCACTTTGGTTTTATATCTGTGAACTGAAGGAGCCTGAGAGCTGTATGGGGGTGGGGAGGGGCTAAGTGTGTGTGTGTGTGTGTATTATTATGTACCTGTGTATGTGCCTGAGAGTGTCTGTGTCTCTGGCATTGTGTACCTGTATATGTGGTTAAGCATCTTTGAGTGTGAATGTGTGTCTCTGTCGGTGTTCATGTGTTTGCACATGGACACAAACACTGATCTTCCTGCCAGTGTGAGGGAAACCTGAGTCGAGCCGGAGTTCTCTGAGCCAAGGCCCTAGACATCCGCCTTGGTTGCCTAATGGATAATTCGGCTCTGATCAGAATGTGCCTCTAAAGGCAATGTCTATTTGTTTAATAAATTACTGAATCACACTCTTTTAGCAGATTTCTAAATGCAGAAATGTGAAGACACACAATTTCTATCAGTGCTTCCAAATACCCAACAGAGAATCAAACTTGATGATCTCAGCCAATCCAACGCTTTCCCATAGAAAAGCATTGGGTGGCTATTAGGATGTGCTACAAAACGCTGCTCCAATCAGCATCTCCTCATGAATCAATCCATCTCCGTGGGGATCGTTTAGCGCTGCACATTGAGATAAAAAGTATCTCTAGTGGCTGTCTGAGTTACTGCCACTAGACGTGTTCCTAGGCACCAATATAAACACTACCTTTTCTCTGAAAAGGCAGGATTTACATTAAAATTCAACATTAAGTAGTAGTGGTTCTGGTGACTATAGTATTCATTTAATGTATACTCCATAAGTGGGTCTGAGATTATTATGGAAGGTTCAGACTCAGAAGAGGAGGGAGTAAGAAAAAGAGTGGGGAGTAAGAAGAAGAAGAGTGGGGAGTAAGAAGAAGAAGGGGTAAGAAGAGGGGGGGTAAGAAAGAGGGGAGATAAGAAAAAGAGGGGAGTAAGAAGAAGGGGGGAGTAAGAAAAAGAGTGGGGAGTAAGAAGAAGAAGGGGGTAAGAAGAAGAGGGGGGTAAGAAGAAGAAGGGGGAGTAAGAAGAAGAGGTGGAAGTAAGAAGAAGAGGGGGAGTAATAAGAAGAAGGGGAAGTAAGAAGAAGAAGGGGGAGTAAGAAGAAGGGGGTAAGAAGAAGAAGAAGGGGGTGTAAAAAGAAGAAGGGGGATCAATAAGAAGAAGGGGGGAGTAAGAAGAAGGGGGGAGCAATAAGAAGAAGGGGGGGAGTAATAAGAAGAAGGGGGTAAGAAGAACAGGTGGGGGAGTAAGAAGAACAAGGGGGGAGTAAGAAGAACACAGTGAGAAGGGGGGTAAGAAGAACACAGGGGGGTGAGAACACAAAGAGGGAGGAGTGAGAAGAACACAGGGAGGGGGATGAGAAGAGCACAGGAAGTGTGGGTGAGTGTGAGAAGAGACCGCTAGGGGAGGGTGGGAAGAGGAGAGACCACTAAGGGGCAGGGGAGAGCTCTAAGGGACAGAAGGGACAGCTCTATAGGACAGGGGCAAGACAGGGAGCTCTTTCACACTACGCACACACACACACAATGCATCCCTACATACACAGAAACACACAATGCATCCCTATACATACACAGAAACACAACATGCTTCCCTTACACACAGAGAAACACACAATGCATCCATTACACACACACACAATGCAACCCTTAAACACAAAGACAATGCATCCTTTGCACACATACACAGAAACAGACAATGCAAATCCTTACACACACATGCAAACACACACACTGCTTTTCTTACATACACACAGAAACACAATGCATCTCTTACACTCAACGGGTCTACTGGTGACCCACAGGAGGAGGGGAGTGCACTGATTGCACTGCACTCTCCTCCTGCCCAGACCCGTCTTTACTGCAGTGCAAGTGCCCTCTGCCCCTAATTTACAGTGGCTCACACTCACAACAAGCAGTGCCTGGAGCCCTTTGCAGAGACTGGAACAAAGAGGTTCTGCGGCAGCTGGCCGTCCTGCAAGCATTACATTAAACAGCTGTTCCCCATGCAGCCACAGGTGGCGCTCTGCTGGGAGAATGTGATTACTCTTCACTTCCTCCCAGCCTACAGAGCAGCGCAGGGAGAGAGAGTGGATTACAATAAATCCTCTAAGCAAACCTTTATAAATTTGGGGGGGATCAGCTCTGTTTCCACAATTTATTGGTGTTTACTGATATCTGTATTAATATTGAGGGCTGTCTAAGTAGTAATGTCAGCAAGGCCAGCTGTTGGGGTGTGCACGCTGTGCGGTCATGCAGGGTGCCATGACAACAGAGGCACCCGGTGCATCTCTTACACTCAACGGGTCTACTGGTGACCCACAGGAGGAGGGGAGTGCACTGATTGCACTGCACTCTCCTCCTGCCCAGACCCGTCTTTACTGCAGTGCAAGTGCCCTCTGCCCCTAATTTACAGTGGCTCACACTCACAACAAGCAGTGCCTGGAGCCCTTTGCAGAGACTGGAACAAAGAGGTTCTGCGGCAGCTGGCCGTCCTGCAAGCATTACATTAAACAGCTGTTCCCCATGCAGCCACAGGTGGCGCTCTGCTGGGAGAATGTGATTACTCTTCACTTCCTCCCAGCCTACAGAGCAGCGCAGGGAGAGAGAGAGGATTACAATAAATCCTCTAAGCAAACCTTTATAAATTTGGGGGGGATCAGCTCTGTTTCCACAATTTATTGGTGTTTACTGATATCTGTATTAATATTGAGGGCTGTCTAAGTAGTAATGTCAGCAAGGCCAGCTGTTGGGGTGTGCACGCTGTGCGGTCATGCAGGGTGCCATGACAACAGAGGCACCCGGTGGCCAACACAGCTCACAAGTTGGGTACACCAGCATATTTAAACTAAACGATTCGCTGGTGGTCCACTGGTGCGCATCAGCAGTAGGTGCAGTCAGATTATATCCTCTCCCTCGTGGTTCCGGCGCTCAGTTAGTGAGTCAGAGCACAGGCTCAGAGATTCTCAGCCTGCGCTCTGACAACATTGAAAGTCAGAGCCGTGAAGGAGCGGGTATGGCAAAGAGCTACTGATTAGCATAACATCAATATCCGTTATAAAACCAGGAAAAGGTGGGCATGGATGGTGAACTGATTTGGTGGCGCAATGGGCCACTTGACTGGTTTTGCCCCCCCAGGCCTAAGGCTGCCAGCCCTCCCCTGCCTGTGGTAACTTGCACCAAGACATTAGAAGCAGATCCTTTATGTCCTGCAGGTTGTGAGGTAGGACCTCCATGCATTGGATTTGTTGTTCCAGGATATCTCACAGATGCTCAATCTTTTTTATTTTCAGTAGTATAATAGTGAGGGTGCACAATAAGGAAGAAAATGTAAGGATAAAAATAAAGCACACTGAGATAAGAGAGTAAATTATAAAAGTGACGAATAAATAAAAATGATATCCAAATTTATAACCAGAGTACAATAGTTCCTTAAAAACAGATATAAATGATGAAATATAAATCCCAATGCGTATGGTATAATGGAGTAAAATATAAAGATGTTCCCAGTATATTTAAAAAATTCAGTCCAATATAGAGCAGAAAGCTCTCTTTAAGCAGAAAGCCTTGAATAATTATCTGTTCACTTATAAAGATGACTCACAAAAAAGGAGAGGGTGAGAGAAATCTTTTTTTCCCGCATTAATGAATAAAAAACACATTTGTTAACGTCATAAAAAAGAAGGGAAATCTAATAAAAAAAAAAAAAAGTTAAAAATAAAGGATGAATAAAATGTACCCTCACAAATGTAGAACTGCAGAAGGCATAAGTTTTGGGATTCTATGCCTCTGATGAATGTGTTGGAGATAGCTGGGCACATACAGTTCCAGCCACTTGGTCTCCGTTTTTTTATAAACGTTTGGTAATCCAAAGTTGGGTGAGTTGGAAGCCCCTTCAATGTCTGTCTGCTCAGCTGTTCCTTGTGAGGGTTTTCCGAATGACTGTCAAATGCGTTTCGCCTTTGCCGGTGTGGGCTTTATCAATGGCTTTGCTGCAGAGTGTGGCAGCTTGCAACATCTTGCACTGCTCTGCCAACCTGCCTTCTTCCCATAGTGCATCCTGCTACCATCTCTTCCCCAATTAAACAACACATACACACCTGGTCATCCACTGTATCTAAATGAAAGCGTGATTCATCAGACCAAGCAACCTTCATCCATTGCCCCCTGGTCCAGTTCTGAAGCTCATGTCCCCATTGGAAGCGCTTTCAGAGGTGGACAGCAGTCATAATGGGCAGTCTGACAGGTCTGCGACTAAGCAGCCCCAACAACAGCAAACTGGGATGCACTGTGTGTTCTGACACCTTGCTATCATATCCAGCATGTTTTCGTTTTCCCACTTTTCCTACTTCCAACACATGAGATTCAAGAACTCACTGCTCATTTATTGCCTAATATTTCCCACTACCTGAAAGGTGCCGCTGTAACGGTATAATCAATGTTACTCACTACACCCGTCAGTGGTTCTAATGCTGTGGCTGATCAGTCTACATACCTTTTAAAAACGTACATTTAGTGACTATGTTTTTTTCTTGCACAGAAGCAGTAAAGAATATAGACATTATTGGTTTTCAATCAGGTGTATGGCTGAGTGATTCTGTTATATACCAAAGGTAGGGATGAGTTTTTCTCATTTAGTTTTGCATAAACTTCATTTAAAAAACATTTAAACCTTACGCAGGTCTAAAAATGTTGTAAAAAAATAAATAAATGACAAACCCCCCCTTCACTTCCCTGTCAACATACACTTTCAGGACTACAGGACTAAGATCTAATAATGATAGTCAGTGTATAGTGCGTACACAAATTGCTATTACAGGTCACATACATGCAGCGGGGTTTATTCAATAAACACTGAATTGCAGGCAATTGAAATATACATTTCTAAATTTAAGTACAAATATCGAAGTATTCGAAGTATTCTCTAACTACGCGGCAGTCACAGTTTGGCTATTTTAGTCTGAATGTTGCAGTTCAATTCACTTTAATTCAGAGTTTCATTAGATTAGATCAGCAGTCAGCTAATACATTTCACAGAATTGTACATTTTGTCAAAGCATTTGGACTTTATTTCCTAATAACCAGCCAGACTGGACTAGTGCAGCTATCAGCCATTTGCTGGTCTGCCACCTCTCATGTTCTATTACACATTATGGTCATGGAACTGTGAGGTAGCCTGGCAATGAAAGAGTCAAACGGTGATATTGGCACAGCTGTCAATCAGCAGGTAGTTGGGCGTGGTCAGGGATGTGCTACAGGGGCAGATCCTCGAATGCAAATATGCATCCCCTGATCAGTGACGTACGATCACCCCACAGCATGCCAAGCGCTCCCATTGGCTTGCTGAGTCTGGTCTCATGGACAACAAAACATATAGCACGCGCTTGTACAAGAGGAGTGGGCGTTGCCCCTACCCCACGCTGGGGCGTCACGAGGCGGGTTTCGTCAGACTGGGGGAACAGGGAGAGTTGCGTGGCAACCCTCGCTTTCGCTCCAGCGCGAGCCTATTGGCGCCTCTCATGGCTGAGGCCGTGGAACGCAAGTGGTTGACGTCACTGCAGGTTGGTGGGAGGTGCCGGCAAACATGGCGTCTTTTTCTCTGGTGACAGGAGTGAAGGTGTAGGGAGTGACAGGAGCTCGGAGCAGGCGTCAGCTCCCCCGGGGAGCCTGCGGACAGTACCGTGTCGGTTGGCGTATGGAGACGGCGCAGCTGAACATGGAAAACATGGAGACCTTGAATGAGCTGGGCGACGAGCTCACACTGAACGATATTGACGGTAAGCGAGCTGTGATGATACATAGCGATACGGGATCCGCGAGCTGTAATGATACATAGCGATCCGCGAGCTGTAATGATACATAGCGATCCGCGAGCTGTAATGATACATAGCGATCCGCGAGCTGTAATGATACATAGCGATCCGCGAGCTGTAATGATACATAGCGATCCGCGAGCTGTAATGATACATAGCGATCCGGGATCCGCTCGGTAAGCGAGCTGTAATGATACATAACTAAATTCCAATTATAGTTTAATTGAGGATTCCTGCCCCTCCCACCCATCTTCACTAAACATTTTGTATTTTATTAAACTGTGGGGTTTAGTGACTAACCCATGCACTGCCTGGCTGTGATATTTTATGTCACTTGAGTGTGTTGAATAAGTTGTCCCAGTGAGCAAGTATGTTCCCACTGATTGAAGTGGTTATAGTGCCTGGAGGTTGCGGGTGCCAGGCCCACCATCTCTGCAAAACAAATTGTTTAGCAGAGTTGTTCGGTCTGCAGCAGCCTGTTGCCGCCTGGCCCTGAATTTAGAATTGATCTGTGACAGAACTTTGCTCCACCATTTCATAGAATTGGGGAAGCTGCGCTTGATGACTATCATTGTCTCCTACATCTGCTGTGGCGTGAAGCAGAGCATGGCTGATTGCTCTCAACCACTGAGTCAAGCCAATCATGGCTTTGGTGGGGGAGGTCGCTCCTGCATCATATTTATTTATAAAATATTTTACCAGGAAAGATACATTGAGATTTCTCTCGTTTTCAAGTATGTCCTGGGGCCACAAACATCATGTATGTAATAGGGGAATACATCTAAAAAAAATAAAACTGGTCCAAACATATTGTGGTTTAGCTGTGTGACACTTTTGCATATAATACTCCAACTCTTTGGAGTTCAAAATAGTACATGTAACAAATTATTTGTTGCCGCCAAATGTGGATATTAAAACCCCTTTCAGCTGATGGAATGGATGAACTGTAACTTCCTTTCACAAGTTGACCAGCCAGGAGCCAGTATAGGAAAAGAAGGCACACACATACGGTGCAGATTAAAGTATTTAAATGTATTCAGTTACATGGGAGATTGTAAAACTGCATATCTGAAATTATAGACAATTACCACGGTATATCCAACGCGTTTCATCCATAGAGTTCTTCAGGGATATTTCAAACTGTAACTACAAACAATAACCCCCCCCCCCCCCCCCATTTTGTCTCTTTTAAATCCCCTCTAATGTGCTCCTTAAACATTCTATTGGTTCCTCCAATCTCCAGGTGCCTCCAGTGCGGTTTTCTCCCTCATCATGTGACAGACGCAGTGGCATTTTCCTCTGTCCTAGTTCACGTGATCAGAACTTCGCCATTTTGCGTTCCATATTCTCTTCTTTGTGTTCATGTGAGCTGTAGTGACTATGGTGCTTGGAGTGTTTGTTTGAAATAGGTTTAGTCTGCTCAGTTTCCAATGCTAGCATCTTTAATTTAGGCTTGGTTATTTAGCATTATTAATTCTGTGCAAAAATAAAAACCCTAAAACAGAAGATTGCAACTCATGTTTGCTTCCCTTTCTATTGTATGCCCCCCTCAAGTCCTTGTGTATTTGGAAATTTACTTATTTTCAGTGACTTTACATATTGCTGGGAGTAGTACATTTTTTAAAACTTATTTATTTTGGCTTTTTAAATATATATATATTTTTTTATTCTTATTCCTTTTACTGACAGATGCAATTGTGGGAGTATCCCGTAAATAATTAGCTGTACATTTTTAGGAAAAAAGTACCATTCTATTATGCTGGTCACTAAACATTGTTTTGTAACGTGACCAGATTACTTATCTTATTTAAATAATACACTTTCATTTACTTGTTGTGGTAATGTAATCTCTGTATTTTTTTAATTTTTTTTTATTGCCTTGTAATGCATCTAAAACACTTCCTAAATGTACCAGTAATTTCTAATCCTACTACAAATCGAACCTTAATAAATATGATTAAACAGGATATTTTCTCCATATTGATTATAGTCTCAGCTTGGTTATTGTGGACAACATTTTGCTATCCAGTTTTGTTTTTCTGTTCTCGTCATTAGAGTTTTGTAAATAATGCTTTAGAGAATTGACTACTTATTCTTAACTAAAGTTCTTTCTAACATTAATGGCAGAAATGGCCAGTATTGTTTTAGGAAATGTACAGTGGAATTGCATGTTAGAAACTCGTGTAATTCTCATGCGGAATCTCCAGTTGAAGCCCATTTTGCCTTGTTTGGCTGCCAGTATTTGTAGGGAGAAGATGGTGGTGCTATGAAGAGCACTGCTTTCTATGGCTTTAGTATGCATCAAATCTTAAATTAGCTCTTGTTGTCCTTTTGTTGCTGTGTGTTTTAGCTTAAAAATGTAAACCCACAAGTAACATTTGAGTGAACTTCCTTTTTCCTCTTTATTTTACTGTTTACACTTCTATTTCCTTAATTATTATAATTTTCATTAGTGTCATCACCACAGCATTAAAGAATGGTGAACTGTTTTCTTTCCATCTTTGCTATGAAGTTGATTCCACCGTTACTGAAATATTTGCAAAACACCAAATGACTCTTAACATCCTCACATAGTTGTATAAGTGATCTCTCGCACTGGTAGAAATCTTCCTAGCAATGTTCTGTTATTAAAATTACTAACGTGTTGTGCTATGTTTAGTAGAATATTCATGTGTTTATTATGTTTCTAAAGAAAATTATTCAGATTCCATTATCAGACATCTGTATGGGAGTTAAAATCGCTTGCTGCCGCTTGTGGCTTATTTAAAATACTTCATTCTTCAGAAGTGCATAGGATTTCTGGAATCAGCACCTCACAGTTCCTCCTATAATGAAAGACAAGATCTGATGCTCTAAAATGTTTGTAGAGCTGTTCTTTCAGTGACTACCATAGGTGTCCAGGCAATGTTTCAGTTTGACAACAACCTGAAAGGGAGGAAATATTGACAGGTCGTGGTGGTGCCTGAATACCTTGTCCATAATTTTAAATATAATGTATCTCCTCTTTTATTTCAATTAACTGAGCCTTTTATATTGACATTGCAGTTGGACAATAAGGCAAGTATGCCCTGTATGTTAGATTCTTAGTTTTCTGCCCCTTCTCACATTGACAAATCTTAATTTTAATTTTTTTCTCAACACTGATAATGTTATGCAATTCCCCTGTACGTCAGTGAGATAGAAAGATAAAGGATTAAGTAATCTCCCTAAACTCATTGCACTTAAATTGCGAATGTTCTGTGATTGATGTGAAAAGCTTTAGAATTAAGGTAGCCAACAATGGGGTGGGTGTGGAGGTGGGGCTGGGAGGGTTACAAAATATTATGTAATATTTTTGTTTTATATTGCCCCATTCTATACCACCTTTTTATTTTATTTTTTGTAAATCTTTCTTTTATTATGGCATATGGGGTACAGAAGAGAAAGAGGAGGCATTGTGGGATAACATGAGTTAATAATATCAAGATAGTGTGCAATGCACCTCAAAGAAAGATTGCCATGATTTTTGTTTTTTGTGAAACAAACATGTAAACAGATTGGTACAAGCTTGGTTGAGAAGCAAGAGTAATAAAGTTCGGCTTCATATACAAGTCTGGTGGTCATAGTTAAACAAGATATTTTGTTTTATATAGACAAAGGAACAACATAGTAATACAGGCTTGGTAGTATTTGTGGGTCTTAGGAACACACAGAGGATTATTAAGGCTCAACTGAGCTGGTATAGTGGGCAGAGTTGTCCATGCTAAAACATTCTGTGTGAGAGTGACCCTGATTGCAATTACTGGGCAGTTTTGGTTCTCAGGATTGGGTACACTAAATACTGTCGTGTTCAGGCATAGCCTTTTTACAATGCACAATTTTTGTTTTAAGTGACTCCTGAAAGATACAATGCACATTCAGTAAAGATATAGATCAAAGATAAGAGCTGCTAAGATTTAAACAGTTAAAGAATCAATTCCTGTAAGTTATCTAGGATTGTCTGTTGTTTCAGCCACCGGGGCAACGGTACTCTGGACTGCACTAGTGGTTACTCATAGGGCTGGCCGGTTCTACTATTATAGGTATGAGCAAGTGAATAAACAATAATAACGTTGTGCAGACAATGCGAAAACATAAACTTGTAACAGCATCGCATCTTGCTTTTAGAGTACTAAGCTAGTATGCTATGTCAGGTGCTAGTGAGATGTGCACCGGGATCACGGTCTGGTTCAAGATGTTATAAGTAAAAAATGTTGTTTTATGACCATGTAAGACATTAACAAAGCTCTGTAGGCTAACGTCGGCCTGCGGGCACCTGGAAGTGGTATATGTAGGTCCAATATGGGTATATGTAACGTTTGAAAATGGGAAAGTGGGTCAATGCAGGTTATGACTGGTCTGTGGGAGCCTAATAATGTTGCACACACTCCAGATAAGCCCATATTAGTGGGATGGCGGGGGCATGGTTGTTTCACGCCATTCTGACTTGGTGCGATATGACAGCGGTAATGTGAAGCATGGCTGGCAATGTAAGTCCAAAAGGTTGGTCAGTCGAGAGGTTTAGCCTGGGGGCCAGATTGCTTTGCGGGGTCATGTAAAGTGGCGGGGTGACTGCTGTTATGATTGACGCCCCACGTGGGCACGGGCTTTTTCGCTATGCCCTCCTAGTCGGAGCAAGTGAGGTATGGGCCTTTCGCTGAGCATTATGGGCATATAAGTAAAGCTATATATACATGTAGTTCAGAGAGTTTAATGGGCGTGAGTTTAGAACTTAATTATGTACTAAGAAATAATTAACGTCTAGTGTAGTCAGCTAGATGGCACCAGATAGTTGCCTTAAGTGCGATGCGTGGAGCCCCAGCAAGTAGGTGTAAAAGCCGATGACCTAATAACTACACAATATGACCACTGCTAGTACTGTACCGGCAGTGCATGGTTCTATTAGTCGTCCCCAGTAAGAAATGCAATTGAATAAGGCCTTAAGTGCTACAGTGGGCGCATGCATCAATTAAAAGGCGTTGTCCAGCACAGAACACCCACAGAACACCTTTCAAATTATATAAATTTTAACATGTAGCACAAAAAAAAAAAAAAAAAGTAAAATATGTACGTGTCCTTTGTGTCGAAGGAAAAATAATAAGTTCAAGGGCTCTTGTGGGCCTCGAGAGTTCTCTTCCGTGTGGCAATAGCATAATCCCCTTGAGACTAGGCAATCTCACGCAAGACTGTGTAGTGGACCCATGGCCCGGTCTGGCGGGTTTCCCTGCGCTTCTATGTCGTGACTGCTGAGCATGCATCCGGCGTGGAGTTTCGAGGGATGAATGGTGCAATTCTGTCCGGGTCCCATGTGTGGGTGCGGTTGGGGGAGCTGTTGTTGTTGTCCCCGGTAGTCTCTTCATTCGGAGGCAGCAGGTCGTGAGGTAGATCCAGGAGCCGGAGGAGGGTCGGGGCTTCACTGATGTCTTGAATGCTGTGAGTGGTTGTTCCTCGTTGGACCGTCAATGTCCTGGGTGCCCGCCAGCGGTAATCGATTTTGTGGGTGCGTAGGATGGAGGTAAGTGGCCGTAACGACCTACGCCAGGCCAGGGTGCCATTGGACAGGTCTGGGTAAAGTGTGAGGTCCATATTGTCCAGGCAGAGGGGGGCCTTGCCCCGGAGGGCTGATAAAATCGCTGCCTTATGACCGCTGTCGCGTAGTATCAGGATGACATCTCTCGTCGCATTAGTTGGGGCATTTGCCGGTTTTGGGACTCTGAAGGCCCGCTCCGGGGCGATTGTTTGCTGCTGACCACGAGGTAAGATTGCCTGTATCATGCGCTGCATCAGAGAAGGCAGTTCGGCCTCTGCAACTTCCTCCCGGACCCCTCTGACTTTAATATTAGCGGCCCACCTGGCGTCTTCGAGTGCCGCAAGGCGATGTTCGAATTGCCTGTCTTGCTGTTCCAGGGTATGTACTGCGTGTTGCAGTGCGGCAGCCTCTTGGGCCTGAGATTGTGAGGAGCTCTCTAGTTTGGAGATGCGGCCTGTCAGGCCTGACAGATCGGTGCGGAGCGCTGTAATGTCCTCATGGAAGCTCTGCTTCAGGTCCGCCAGTAACGTCTTCATGACCGCCAGCGTGAGCGGTTCTGTGTCTTTCTCCTTGTCGCCTCGCTGAGCCCTTTGAGATGGGTTAGGAGGCTGTAATAGACCTCTCACTTCCTCGTCGGACAAGTCGTCAGAGAAGTCTGAGCACCCGCCGTGCTGGGCCGCCATGATGGAGTCTGAGGCTCCGCGTGTCTGCCTCCATAAGTCTCCAATAGTAAGTCCCGATGTGGGCTTGTGAGTCATCACTTTTTTCCCCTTTCTTCCCATTAATGTTTAGGATGGGTGCTTGTCGGTTGGGATGTGAGGGGAGGGAATATTTCACGCTTTTTCTCGTGTTGGACTCGGAGCCCTCTTGATGTGTGTCTGTTCGCTGCTGCAGTCAACCGGAAGTCACCACCTTTTATTTTAACCCCTTAAGGACACAGTTTCAGAAGCCAGACTTACCCTTAACAATAGAAGCAATTTGTAATTTTTTGCTATCTTGTGTTCAAACGCAACTTGAATCTCTCTCATTTAGTGTACCAACACACATACTGTGGTGTGTTGTTTTTTTATATATTTTTTATTTTTTTCTCTCCTCCTCCAGTTTTGGCAATAAGGTGTGTGTATAATTTGTCCAGCTTAGGAAAAGTATTTACAAATTTAATTTGTGCCTTAATTTACAGAGTACAAGTAACTTGTACCGATTCTGCTGCCCAGACGGAGGGGTAAACCTTTTTTCCCACCTACTGCTTATCTGCTTTTACTGGACTTGTACAGTGGTCAAGACAATATTTGAACCACTTTATATGCAAGATTTATTTTTATTTTTTTTGTATAGAGTTTGAAAGGAGGTGGAAAGTTGAACTCTGACGGTTTCCAAGTTGGCATTTTTTTTTTGCCTAAAAATTGCAATTCTTTAAAAAAAAATAAAAAATATATATATGTATATTTTGTGGTAATTTTGAACTGGGTTTCGTTGAGACACTAGTTATAATACCAATGGACTATCTATCTAGGTATCTGATGCTTTCTATTTACTGTGAGATATGTTCCCCTGCTCAGAGTTCTTTTATTCTAGGCATGACCATTTTTAATGTTTCCCACTCAAAAACTTTAAAATTTAACATCCTAAAAGTTCATGCTTGACAGAAAGGAAAAGCAGTCTGATTTGGGCAGTGCTACCGAGTACAGAATTTACTTTATAACCTGCAAGTGTTCCTGTTTTAGAGGAACTGTGTCTATTTTGGGCCCTAATCCTCCGTCCCTCTTTTTTCAAGGAGCTTCAAATTGTTGGTGTGTCTGAGTGTATACCAGAGCTCCACAGCAATAATACTCACAGTAATGTGTCTTTAAAGTACACTAAATGCATTTAGACATAAGTCTGTGTAAATAAGATACATTGTTCTTAACTAAATTTTAGTTGTGTAAATTCTTAGATGTACGGTAGTTCCCGACTTTACGAACTAATTGGTTCCGAAGCCTAGTTCATAAAGTGAGAACTAATTTCCCATAGACACAATGTAATAAACACGGGTTCCGTTCCTGACCGTCACATTTTACCATTGAAAACCCAAATTATTAAGTACAAATACAACATGAAAGCATAACAAATGTATGTTGTAGGAATTTTAAAGGCATGCATACCATATTGAAATCTTCTTTAAATTATTATCAATCCTCATAATATTCAATGAAGAGACATGCTGCACTTGTTGAATGGGGATCTTAAGCCCTCCTACTTATTCATTTTCTTCATTATCAGCTTCCCCCTCTCCTTTAGCACTTTTTCTGTTACTCCTTTTTATTTTTACAGCTCTCCAACTTTCTTCCTTCTCCCTTTTTTCAGGGATTTCAGCCCTCCTCCTGCTCCTTACTATTGCTGCCTGCCAAAACATGGCACAATGGCAAACACACATACACAGAGAAGCTGTCAGACACACACAGACAAACCAAGTCAAATCTATATTCCATAGCACACAGTGCAATAATATTACAGGATCTGTGATGTATGCCCATGAAAGCACAAAAAGAATACAGTACAATCTAAATTTGGTTTTTAGACTTCCCTTTATCGTCAGGAACAGTGTTCCTGATCCTCATCTCTCTTCTTGTCTACTCCTGACCACAAAATCTTTTTCTCTTCTTTTTTGTGCTCCAAAGCACTCTCCTCTGTCCTGATCCATGGACCACTGACACAAAATGGTAGTGAAACAAAATTACTGCATATCTAAAAAAGAGTTTATAAAGTGTATATTCATGCCTCTGGCCACACCCCACTCACTCCTCTAAAATTGAACTGTCCATCTTTCTCCATTTGAAATGTTGGAATATATGATAGTCAAGGAATGACTCTTCATGGGTATTAATGCGGCTGAAGGAGAAATATTTTTTTTTTATTAATTTGGAGGTGAACCAGACATTATTTAAGAGAACACTCCAAACACCTGAAGCACTTTAGTTTGCCGACGGGCTTTATTTGTGAAGAATGTGGTCATTTTATAAAAAGTGCAAATTTCAATAGAAATGGACAGTTATTCATAATTGAACCTTCTTACAACCCCCTGGCTGTCAACCAGAGAACCTGCCCTTTTACTCCCTGGTTTATTTAGCTCAGTGGAGCTAAACCCATGGGCAGGCAATTGCCCAGAGTACCTGCCTTGCAAAGACTTCTTTGAGCTGCATTGGGAAGTCTGTAGTTGCACAGCCACAGAAATTCTGGGATGTCTTAGAAGGGGAAGGCGTGCAAAGTAAAATTTCAACAGTCAGTTATGAGTATTTTATAAAAACTATCTTTATGAAAAACTTATTTTGCAGGGGGGTGGGGTGGTGACAGGGCAACTTTAATAAGTAGAACCACTCACCTGGCCTAAAGCCCTGACTAGGTTCTATGTAACACCCTTTTTAAGGTGCCCCAACACACCAACAAACTTAATAGGTGTAGCAAAAAATATTGATGTAAAATAACAAACCCTTTAACCCCTTAAGACCGCAGGACGTTCTATGCCGTCCTTATTTTGGTGGCTCTAAACGCCGCAGGACGGCATAGAACGTCCTGCAATCTTTTGTACCCACGCCGGCGATCGCGGTATGGGGGACTTACCTGGGAGCCCAGGGAGTCCCCCTTTGTCCTCTTCGGCCCCCAGGGCCATGTGATCGCGAGGACCCCGCGATCACATGGACGGCATAGCCGTCCATGTCAATGCCAGCAGGGGGAATGCCTGTAATGACAGGTTCTCCCCCTGCTGCCTGGAAATATAATAAAATAAGTTAAAACAGTGTAAAAATAAGACTTGTATATACTTAGATCATATATATATATTTATTATATATATGATCTAAGTGTGTGTGTGTGTGTGTGTATATATACACGTGTATTTTAATATTAATATATATATATATCTATATATCTATATCTCTCAAAATACACGTACAATGATATGGATTAAATATATATATATAATTTTCATATATATATATATATATATATATATATATATAACAAAAAATAAATATATAAATGTTACAAAATAAAATTAAAAAATAATAAAAAATAAATAGATAAAAAAATATATAAACATGCGTCATTTCGTTCTAACTGTATTTTAAAATGAATATATATTGATATCAAAATACATGTAGAACGAAATAAAAAATAAATAAATATATATATATATATATATATATATATTTCTACGTATATATTTATGTAATCATTTTACATAATTAGGTCATTTTATTAATTACAATTTGCAGGACCTGCCTGACAACCCAGGCGGAAAGTTCAGGAAATGTAATTTTCTAGCACTATATTTAACCCTGTAACTTTCCAAGACACCATAAAACCTGTACATGGGGGGGGGGGGGGTACTGTTTTACTCGGAAGACTTCGCTGAACCCAAATATTAGTGTTTCAAAACCGTAAAATATATTACAACAACGATATCGTCAGTGACAGTGAAATTGTTTGCATTTTTTTCTGTCATATGGTGGCAGTAACCCCTGGGTTTTGCTCCTCCCTGTGGACAAGACTTTAACAAGCTATTTTAAAAGGATCCTCCCCCTTTAGGTATAAATACTGAGCCCGCAAAACCTACCCCAGTCTTCTTTCTTGTCCCGATAGGGATGGACAGGACTTTCGTTTGTCTGGTGAGGCACACGGGTTGTTGTCTGGGGGATCCGGTCCGAGAGCTGCCCGGGTGGTAAGCTGAGTGGCCCATGCTCCGTTGTCTTGCCGTTACGGAGTGAACAGAGGCTGTTGAATTTATGCCGAGAAGGTTTCCGGCAAATTGCTTCCGGGAGGCGGAGCTCGCTCTGAGCAAGCACAGCGGTGGAACGCACGCCCTGGTGGTGTTTGCGTTCCACCTAAGCTTCCGGGTGCGCAAAGACGCATGCGCAAATGGAAGCTTAAAGATATACACACCAAAAAAATAAAATAAAAAAAAAAAACCGCGAAATTTGAATTTAAAAGCTGTGCTGGTACCCACTGACAGCATGGATGCAGGTCAGAAGTGGTACGCCGTGTCACCTGCCCCCCCACACGGCTCAGAGGTATTTTGAGGTAAGATTGATAAAGAGATCTTTACTTTGAAATACTTTCTGAAGAAGAGTCTATATTCTAAAGAGCCTCCACTTATTTTTTTACAGATATGTCTAGTCCACCTGAGATGGATAAGGAAAAGCTAACCCCCACGCCTAGAAAGGCTACGGTGAAGTCCAAACATATTGTTTGCAGCGAATGTGCAACTCCTCTCCCAGACGGGTCTAGGAAGAAAATATGCAGTCAGTGTACTGCAAACTCTTTGGAAAGAGAAAAGCAAAAAGATATGCAAAAAGATATCCTGGTTCCAGGAGAATTTGTCACAGACCTTGGACACGATTAAAGAATCTAAAAGGGTAGAAGCCCCCATTCAACAAAAGATTAATAAAAGAAAGAGAATTTCTTCATCTGAATCATCTTCGGGAGAATGTTCTTCTTCTTTGGAATCCGTAGATTCAACTTCCTCTTCAAGTGAACCAGTGGGGTTTCCCTCTGAGGCAATCCGTAAATTTATTAAAGAAGTAAATCTGACAATTCTACCTCAGGGATCAGAAAATCCAAAGAAAGGCTTTTCTGTGCAACAGAGCCTACTTGAATTTGTATTTAGGGAATGGAAAAACCCGGAAAAACGTGCCTTTATTTCCAGACACTTCAAGGATGTCTTCAGGCTGGCTAGCGACGTTATGTGGGAAGATCTCCCAAAGGTTGATGTTCAGGTGGCACAGATTGCCAAGAGAACCACTATCCCTATAGGAGAAACTGCAGCATTAAAGAATCCTATGGATAAAAGAGCCGAAACCTCGTGTAGGCGGGCTTATCAAACAGCTGGTTTCCAATGCAAAGCCTTACTGGCAGGAGCAGCAGTGGCCAGAGCAAATGAAGTGTGGCTAAATTTAGTACAGGAAAATTTATCGTCTGGTCATATTGATGATCTAAGTCACATGTTTCAGAACATGCATTTGGCGAATAAATTCCTTTTGGATAATGTCGACTGAGGTGCTGAAATTGGCCTCCAGGATCATGGGTTTGTCTTCTGTGGCAAGACGTGCCCTATGGTTGAGGTCTTGGTCGGCGGATACAGCGTCTAAGGCAGTCCTTTGTGAACTTCCTTTGGAAAAATCAAAATTATTCGGTGCTCCCTTAGAGGAAATCATAAGACAGATGTCTGAAACCAAGAAGCTTCCGCAAGATAGAAAATCCTCCTGGAGACCGGGGTACAGAAACTACCAATCTAAGGGTAGGAGATCCTTTCAAGAGAGACCACATTTTTTTCAAAGAAAGGATAAAAGCCGGAAATTTGAAAGTAATGAGGTCAAAAGATCCTTCAGAGGGGGCGTGGCCGGCAACACAAGAGAGCGGACGCGTGTCTTAGGAGCTCCGGACCCGAACAGACAGAAACCTTAAAAAATTCCCTGTCCGGAACCCAAACAGCACACACAGGCCAGAACCCCCACCAGAGACAAATATGGGGCGCAAAAACAAACGTTTTCGCCCTCCAGAGGCTCAAAAACAGCCTGATATCAGGCTATCATTCGAGAGGCCAGCGGCTGCGGCCCAAACCAAGATGGCGCCCGCAGCAAACTGTGCGGAAGATGACTCGGAGGCATCCCAAGAAGAAAGGGAGCAGCTCACATCCCCAGAGTCGGAAGACCGCACTTCAGAAGTGGAGTCTGAGGATGATTCTGCTCCAGTCACTAAGGGAGACATGAAGGACCTAATACAAGAGATACGCAGGGTCTGGAAGGCAGACCTCAAAGAGGCTCAAACTGAAATAGGGGAACTCAGGCACAAAATCGTGGAAGTACAACAGAAAGACTGCACCCGTGAAAAGCAAATAACAACCACTCAGAGACAAGTGGAGGACCTGGCACAGCAAGTCAGAGACCTCTCACGATCAGTGACCACCTTAGAGACGAGACACAGAAGGAGGAACATACGGGTAAGAGGGGTGCCAGAAGGTGTTGGGGAGGAGGCCCTGCTCCCATATATACGTGGGGTAGTAGCTTCACTCCTCGCCAGAAACGACACCAAGGACCTGATAACCACAGCCTTCAGGATCCGAAAAGCCGCGACCGCCCCCTCCCAAGCACCAAGAGATGTTATAGCCACCACCAGGGACATCGCGGTGAGAACCGCCATCATGTCTAGGTCTAGAATCCTTGGAACGGTCACCTATGAAGGCGGAGCAGTGTCCATATATGGAGACTTACCATTTGGAGTGTTGGCAGCAAAAAGACACCTAGCCCCCACTGCAAGGCAACTGAGAGACGCCATGATCCGGTACCGTTGGGGAGACGATGGATCACTGATAGTACCACGGGGACCCGAGACTTTCATACTAACCCCAGCAGATGATCCAAGAGTCTTCTTGCAGCAGCTGAACCTCGGAGCTGCCAACTCGAAAGAGTCGGGACCTACCCGTATGCCAAAGGACACAGGGACACGAACTACTCCACATCCATGACAGAGACGACCTGGACAGATAGGCCCTGTACACACTTGGTCTCTCTGACGCTAAAGAGAGACCTCACTTACACAGGTTAGATAGCTGCCTAGCCACCTGATCATAGGCGACGGCAACACCTAATCCCTAACAGCACTAATATGCAAGAATAGGACACACAGACACACTAGTGACACACAAGATGGCAATCTAACTGACACATTCAGGCCACCATGTGACTACAAACCCCCGACAGCAAGCAACGACCGCAGTCCCCCCACAGAGACTGATAAGTACAAAACTTACTAATATTGTATTTGCTATGCTATAATAAGAACCATTGTAAGATGTCTGTTGACAACATACCAGTTATCATACTAAGAACCAGTTGTATAATGTGGAAATATTTCTAATAAAATATAAATTTAAAAAAAAAAAAAAAAAAAAAAAAAAAAAGATCCTTCAGAGACAAAGGGAGACGTTTTTGACGCCAGAGGTGTGGGAGGACGGCTCCAATATTTTTTTCCGGTGTGGGAACAGACCACAGAGGATCCCTGGGTTCTAAGGATTATCCGAAAGGGACACAGGATTATTTTTCTGGAAAAACCAAGGTCAAGGTTTCTACTATCGACTTACCAGTCTGCAAAAAAATCTCGAGCTCTAGATTATCAGTCCAGGCTGCTTCTACACAAAGGGGTTATAGAAAGAGTTCCAAAAGAACAGGAATTTCGGGGAGACTATTTCTGGTTCCAAAACCGGACAACTCGTTTCGGCCCATTCTGGATTTGAAGAAGATAAATCAGTTTATCCCCTATCACAGATTCCGTATGGAATCAATCGCATCAATTTTTCCTCTATTACAAAAAGGCGACGTTATGGTAAAGAGAGACTTAAAGGATGCGTATCTTCATGTTCCGATAGCCAGCGCTTCAAGGAAATATTTAAGATTTGCAATAAGAAGAAGAAGTCACATCCTTCATTTCCAGTTCAGGGCCCTGCCTTTTGGTCTGTCGTCCGCTCCAAGAATCTTTACAAAGATCCTGTCTCCTCTAACTGCTCATTTGAGGGAAAGGGGTATTTCAATTATCCCATATTTAGACGACTGGCTTTTAGTGGCACATACCGAGAATCAACTACACGAGGATCTGCAGGTCACTATAAGGTTTCTTCAGGACCATGGCTGGATCTTGAATCTAAAGAAATCAGTTTGCATTCCAACAAAAGTTATAGAGTTTCTCGGCTTCGAGATCAATTCAGACTCCATGTCAATATTCCTTCCCAAACGAAAGAGAAAAAAGATCCGAAAAACGATTTCCAACCTCCAAAGGATGAAAACTTGTTCCTTCAGAGAGGCCATGAGTGTGTTAGGTCTTCTTACGGCCACCTTCCCGGCGGTCAAATGGGCAAGATCAAAGGTCAGACCCTTACAGTGGAACATCCTGACTTCCTGGTCAAAGAAGGAGGAAGATCTGGACGAAATATTCCTGCTGTCCCCTCAGGTGAAGACGCAACTAGATTGGTGGAAAACCTCAGAGTGCCTTTTAAAAGGTTTATCCTTTCTACCACAGGTCTGGCTAATAGTCACCACAGACGCTTCAAACTCAGGTTGGGGAGCCCACTTAGGCTCCACCATGTTCCAAGGAAAATGGTCTTCCAGGGAAGCAAAGGAATCTACAAATTTCAAAGAATTATTGGCGGTTCTGTATGCTCTTCATCACCTCAGACCTTGGCTACTTCAAAGAGCGGTCAAGATACAGTCAGACAATCGCACGGTAGTCTCTTATATCAATCGACAGGGAGGAACCAGAGCAAGAAGGCTTTACAGTCTTTGCACAGAAGTTATGGAATGGGCGCAGAGAAATCTAGAAGACATCGCAGCGGTTTACATAAGAGGCAGCGACAATGTAATAGCCGACGATTTGAGCAGAGGGAAGTGGGACCAAAAGGAATGGTCTCTAAACCCAGACGTATTCAGTATCTTGACTGGAAAATTTGGTGTCCCAGAAGTAGATTTGATGGCAAGAGAATCAAACAAGAAGGTTTCCCACTTCGCCTCCCTATTCAGAACGGATCAACCCAATTGGATAGACGCTCTATCGATGGGGTGGGATTTTCCGCTGGCTTACATCTTCCCACCTCTGCCCCTGATCCCAAAGGTCCTCCTCAAGATACGTACGGACAAGGCGAGGATATTGGCGATAATCCCTTATTGGCCAAACAGAGTCTGGTTTGCGGCCCTAAAGAAGATGACTATCGACTATTGGGAGCTTCCCATTTCAGTTCATCTCATTGTGAACAGGAACCTACCCTTGAAAGTACTGGAAATGTTCAGGTTGACTGCTTGGCTACTGCAAGGCTGATCCTTCGAAACAAGGGCTTGCAAGATGAGAGAATAACAGTCTTACTCCACGCAACTAGACGATAGACTTCTAGGATATACTTCAGAATTTGGTCCAAATTTCTTCACTGGGGTAGGGATCACCGGGTCTCGATATTACAACCGTCTATAGATAACATTCTTCAGTTTTTGCAAGACGGCTTTGACGCAGGCCTAGGAGTCTCAACTCTCAAGGTTCAAATCTCAGCCTTGAATTTTTTTCTTATTAAGGATTTGGCAGCCAATGTTTTCGTCAGAAGATTTTTTAGGTCCATCAGCCTCAAGAGACCTCCTAAACGATCGGTGTTTCCGACGTGGGACTTGTCCCTAGTCCTTCAGGCCCTTAGTACTAACCCGTTTGAACCTTTGGAGGAAGTTCCTTTGAAAATTTTATCTCTCAAGGTATTGTTTTTGGTAGCCATCACGTCAGCCAAAAGAGTGGGAGAACTTCACGCCCTATCCTCCTCAGATGAATTCACCATTTTTCATGAGGACAAAGTGGTTCTTTACCCGAGACCATCTTTTCTTCCAAAGGTTTTATCTTCAAAAAATGTTAATCAACCTATTATTTTACCTTCCTTTTTTAGTGCTCCCTCATCCCTTCAAGAGCACAGATGGCAAAAGTTGGACGTCAGAAGAGCGTTATGTATATATTTAAACAGAACAAAGGAATTCAGAGTTTCGGATCACCTGTTTGTTAATTTTCAGGGTCACCTAAAGGGCAAGGTGGCTTCCCGTGGGACCTTGTCTCGTTGGCTTATTCAGGCTATCGATTTGGCATATTCTTCCTCGGGTCTTCAGTCTCCTGCTACAATCAAGGCCCATTCTACTCGAGCCATGGCTACCTCATGGGCAGAAAGAGCACTTGCATCTCCAGAAGTCATTTGCAAGGCGGCATGCTGGTCGTCCTTCAACACATTTATCAAGCACTACCGGCTAGACATATTCTCTGCCTCTGAAGCTGCTTTTGGGCGTAAGGTGTTACAAGCCGTCGTGGCATAGGTCCCGCCCAGAGGGATTCTTGCTATATCCCAGAGGTTACTGCCACCATATGACAGAAAAAACAGAAATTTTTACTTACCGTAAATTCTTTTTTTCTTAATATGGTGGCAGTATTATTACCCTCCCTCTTTATTAAAGAAATTTTTGCATTGGATGTTTGCTTGGTCTGGTTTCTTTACTTGTTACGTACTGGGGTAGGTTTTGCGGGCTCAGTATTTATACCTAAAAGGGGAGGATCCTTTTAAAATAGCTTGTTAAAGTCTTGTCCACAGGGAGGAGCAAAACCCAGAGGTTACTGCCACCATATTAAGAAAAAAAGAATTTACGGTAAGTAAAAATTTCTGTTTTCACACACAAATGGCACTTACACTGACGATATAATTGTTGTGATACGTTTTACTGTTTTGAAACACTAATATGTGTTCAGCGAAGTCTCCTGAGTATAACAGTACCCCTCATGTACAGGTTTTATGGTGTTTTCAAAAGTTACAGAGTCAAATATAAGGTTTGCGTTTCAGTTTTTTCACATTAAAATTCACCAGGTTGCCTTTGAGACCGTATGGTAGCCCAGGAATGAAAATTATCCCCATGATGGCATACCATTTGCAATAGTAGACAACCCAGGGTATTGCAAATAGGGTATGTTCAGTTTTTTTTTTTAGTAGCCACTTAGTCACAAACACTGGCCAAAATTTGCGTTCAAATTAGTTTTTTGCATTTTCAAATATTAACACTAACTTTGGCCAGTGTTTGTGACCAAGTGGCTACTTAAAAAGACTGGGCATACCCCATTTGCAATACCTTGGTTTGTCTACTTTTGCAAATAGTATGCCATCATGGGGGTAATTCTTATTCCTGGGCTACCATATGGTCTCAAAGGCAACGTAACCAATCTGGCGAATTTCAATGTGAAAAAACTGGAATATGTAACATGCTATATTTGACCCTGTAACTTCCCAAAACACCATAAAACCTGTACATAGGGGGTACTGTTTTACACGTGAGACATCGCTGAATACAAATTTGTGTATTGTATTGCAGTAAAAGCAAACAGTATTTTGACATTCACAGTTAAAATGTCACGTAGAACTAAAACAATTAAAAAAATTCTTATTTTCTCCCTTTTTTTTTTTTATACTTTTTTTCATAAATTATGTTCCATACCTAAAGATTTGATGTTAAACGAAAGCCCTGTTTCCCCTGAATAAAATGATATATAATAAGTGTGGGTGCATTTAATATGAAAGACGTGAATTACGGTTGGACAGACATATAGCGCAAATGCCAGGTTTTGTTTACGTGTTTTTTTGGATCACAACTTGTACATTTGGCTGCGGTCTTAAGGGGTTAAAAAGGTCAGGAAAGCTAAATACATATCTGGTGACGTAAAGTGATGGTTATAAGTACAGTGTTTATTGTAAATATTTTTATAACCTCTATTCATCTGTTGGAGACTACTCTTAAACCTATAACCCTAGAAGGGGGCACCTTGAAGTGTGTTGCATAGGACCTGCCCACAGTTTTTGACCATGTTAGTGGTTCCACTTATTAGGATTTCAGACACAATTTATGTTGTCACTTTTTTTTTTCTATTTTATGTAGATACACATTTTGTCACTGTGTAAAAGAAAATTTAAGGGGGACAGTATTTTTATTTCTATTTCTATTTGATCCACTGTTTATAGGGTGGGTTACTCCTGACTTTAAATGTAATAAAAAAAAAAAATACGGAAACTTTCTTTTTTTTTTTTTTTTTTTTGAAGGCTTTACTTATAAATTTCGTGAGAAGTCCGTAAATACAAATCTTTGCCAATCGATAGCTTGTACTGATTGCCAGATTTTGAGAATTTCAGTGATTGACTGTTTATAGGTCAAATATAAGTGCATCGTCAAGCTTAGCATTTGTAAGCGTTATTATTAAGGGAACGTAAATATACTGCAAAATGTAAAGAGCACAAAATTATAGAATAGCTATCTAGATGCATTTTTAATTTTTTTTTTTTTTTTTTTTTTTTAAGCCTTTGAAATTTTGCAATTTGCTTTTGAACTCCTTAAAGGGAAACTATAGCTTACCCCTTTGTCAAGCCCCCCCCCCCCCTGTGGTGCAGGAGGGGTTAATAAATTCTATCACTTGCCTGGGTCCAGTGCTGATGTCCCTCGGTGCTGACTCTGCTCCGGCCACGCTTCTCCCCTGCCGATGTCTGCCGGCTGGGGAGACCTAATATGCATGCTTGGCACTGGCCACGCTCGCATTAGGATCTTCCCATAGGAAAACCTTATTTAATGCTTTCCTATGTGGCTTTTGGTGACGCTGGAAGTTCTCATGTATATCGTTTAGATCAGTGTTTCCCAACCCAGTCCTCAAGGCACACCTACCAGTCCAGGATTTAAGGATTACCCAGTTTTGTCTAAGGTGTTTTTAGAAAAAAAAGAAAAAACACCTTAGACAAAACTGGGTAATCCTTAAATCCTGGACTGGTAGGTGTGCCTTGAGGACTGGGTTGGGAAACACTGGTTTAGATGACCACTAGAGGAGGAGTTAATCCTAGTGGGTAATTATTGCAGTTTATAAAATATGCAATAATTACATGCTTAGGGTTAAGGGTGATGGGAGTTTTCACCCAGACCACGTCAATGAGCTGAAGTGGTCTGGGTGCCTACAGTGTCCCCTTTAACTAAACTTTTATTTTCCCTTGTCCAGTAAAATCTAATCATCTCGGCCGCCATCAAGTATTAGCCCTTGTTAAGTAAATCACCAAAGTGGCTCTGATCACTGTTTTCCCCGTAAATTCCCCCCTTACTCCCATAACTGAAATAAATGTGTGTGTATAAATCTCATATTGCTAACAGAGAGGAGTATTAAAAAAAAAAAAAAAAAACTACTGTTCTTGCAAACCATCTTGTCATTTATGCCCTTTGAAAGAATATATATATATATATATATATATATATATATATATATATATATATATATATATATATATAACATTTTTTTCTTTCTTTATTCTTAATCAAAATAGTATAGAGGCATTGTTCAGTAAAAAGTTAGAACAGTGCACAATACAAGACACGGAGCAACATGCTGACATAATAGCCAATCACTAGTAGGGATTAGGTATTTTATACTTAAGATAAGGGTTATAACGTGTAGTTTTGCTAAAACAAAGACTAAGCTTTCTACCTCTAAGGTGTGATTGTCATTGAAAGTGGAGTTACGTGTGGAAGTATAGGCTATGCGCCTCTTGAAAAATTGATAGCATATGTATAAACTGTAGAAGCTGTGCAAGAGGCAGCAGGCACAAATAAATGAACTCCAGCTGGATCCAATTTAGTCAACTGTGGGAATGGGGCTGGTAGCAATGATCCCTCAGAGGCAGTGGATAGCCCAATCTTCTGTAGGTATTGCTGAGGCCTCTAGTACTTTCAAAGTCCCAGACTCACGGGGGATCAGAAGACCTCTTGTTGCACCCCACGTATAAGGTATCTTGTGTTTTGTCATTTCCACAATGAGCGGTCTCAGGGAACTGTGCTAGTCCAGTGTTGCTCTGGATAAATCTGGAAAGAATACTAACTTATGTTCGTCAAAGCTGAATGGTCATTTTAGTGTGGGTTGCGGTCATGAATATCTGCTTGTCCGGTCCGTTTTGGAAGTAGATTATCAAATCTCTCTGCATTCCGCAGCCATCTAAGACCATTCATTTGGTGGAAAATAACTGTGCAGCAGCCTTATCAAGCAAGGTATTTTGGCTATGGCTATAGTGTCGGGAAGGCCACGGCTTGGTTGCATCTCAGCGCAGTAAGCTCCTGCATTATTCCAGTGTGACGCAACTGAGGCGACCTCCATGTCGTGCAGGCTTACCGACACTCCGCTTATTTCTTTCTTGAGCAGAGATGTCACCCACGATGTTGCAGCGTAGGTCGTCCAAAAGAGTCCTCAAGGTACCCTTTGGCAGCTTGCACTTGCTTTCATGTCCTTAGGTTGTGTCTCCAGTTCCCCTATATCAGCCAGAGGTTTTTTTTTTTTTCAATGGACCACCGGTACGGCCCATCCGACAGTGGCGCCATGACAGGCCTCAATGAACAATATCGGCGGCTTATCAGTCTTATATTTCTTATTTTTATGCCCCATGGTATAGGGAAGCGATCTCATGCCAAGTGAGAAGTTTCTTGTTCAAATAGGGGGAAAAAATAAATTATATCCCTGGTTAGCACAGAGCTCCTACAGGACGCATCTAGTCCATAAGGCAGCTAGAAAGAATATTGTTGAACTGCCTCACTACTGATATTTGTCCTGGGATTTCTGAATGCTGAAATCACTATTGGAAAAGCGGAAAAAATAAATATATATTATTCATTCACTTGTGGCAATGACACAGGCACCCAACACACCGGTCCCCCCAAAAAAGTGTGCTGATGAAAAACTTCAAGCACCATGACCACTTCAAATCACTGATTTGGTCAAAGTGCTGGCAGTAACCCTTTCTTAAAAATGTTTTAACAAAACAAAACAAAAAACAAACTTGCTGTAAAGTGCATAGTTATTTTCAATTGTTCTACCTGTTTATTATAATGAAACTTTTTTTTTTTTTAAAACTTTAACATTTGAAAGTTCTTATGGATTTCTCATTTTATTTTAGAAATGCTTCAGTTTGTCAATAACCAAGTTGGAGAGTTTCCTGAACTTTTTGAGGAACAGTTGTGTCCGACCTTCCCAGGTGGTGGTAGTGGTGTAGCAATGGACACTTCTGTCACCAAATCTTACAATCCAGTACAGCAGCAGCCCTACCAAATCTCAATACCTCAGACACAGGCAATAACCATCAAAGCACCTATACAGTCTGCACCCTCACAATCCACACCCCAGAGGACTGCTCCAGTTCTTCGTCCACTCCTTCAGTCACCACCACAACCTCAGTTACAGCAGCAGACAGTGATGCTGACCCCTACTTTCAGCACAACCACCCAGACGCGTTTTATACAGCAGCCACTAATCTACCAAAATGCTGGTACAACAAGCTTTCAGGGTAAGCATCTTTACTTTTTCATTGCCTTTCTAATGGCTTTATATGACTGTTACAGTTGCAGCAGAACAACAAATATGAATTTAATCTGATGAAGTCTTTATAATCATTGCCATGTATGTAAGGTTAAACATACATGAAAATGGTGCCTGTATAAGGCTCTACACTGCTTCATTCATGTTCTTTCAATTATTAAAGGGACACTATAGTCACCAGAACAGCTACAGCTTAATGTAGTTGTTCTGGTGAGTATAATCATTGCCTTCAGGCTTTTTTTTTTCATGTAAACACTGGCTTTTCAGATAAAAGGCAGTGTTTATATTGCCTCTAGGGACACCTCAAAGTGGCCACTCTTTAGATGGCCACTGGAGGTGCTTCCTGGCTCAGTGCTGCCGAAAAAGCAGCACGGACGTTCAGCGTCCCCATGCTCTGCATGGAGAACCCTGAATTTTCCTAGTAGAGATGCCTTGGTTCAATGCATTTCTATGAGGAGGTTCTGATTGGCAAAAATGGCATTTGGCCCTGCCCCATGCCGATTTTAGTCCAATGCTTTCCCTATAGGAATATTTAAAAAAAAAAAAAAAAAAAAAAAAAAAAGTCTACAGATTAATTGTCAAATAACTAGCTGCTCGGAAACCGTGTGGAAATCTGTCTGTAATCATAGCATCTTTTGATAACTTTAGTGCTTCCTAAATATCCAGCTGTAGTGTTATTATGCTTGTGCTGTTTTTGTGTAAGTCTGAATGTTTATGCATTAGCCACACAAAGCAAGTGCCTGTCTTATGATATCTGTGTTTGCAGTTTTTCAGCCGCAGGTTCAGAGTTTGATGACAACACAGCAGGTTCAACCAGTCACCATCCAGCAGCAGGTGCAGACAGTCCACGCTCAGAGGGTGCTCACCCAATCTGCCAATGGCACTATCCAGACACTGACTCAAGCTCCACAGAGTACAATCCAGACACTTACCCCAGCTACTGTTCAAACCATGACGCCACAAGTTCAGCAGGTATATATGGAGATCATGTGGCTCAAATAAAGAAATCTGCATATACACAGACTTTAATTAAAAAAGGGTACCACCTATCCTGCATTTAAAGAGCAGATGAATTTCTATATTTTAATAATTAGTTTCTGTCATGGTAATCCATTAGCTCCTGACTGTCTAGTATCACACAAAGTATATGGAACACTGTATGCAAACATTCATGCCAACATCTGGCATATAGCAATGTGGATGATAAAAGCAATTGTGCATTTCCTCGAAAGCTCTTGTCTATTTACCATACTGGTGTAATGTCACATAAGTGACAGAATCTGTGGGGGTATCCAGTGAGACTGTGTAAATACTCTTTAATATCCTTATCTATATTTGTTTTATTAGTGCCCATTGTCTACAAGATATTAACTGGGGAGCTAATCTGTTAAGTGTTGAAACATGTGAAAAATGTGTTAATTTTTCAAGTAGAAGGTGACGTCGCCAGCACTGCCTGTGTAAAAAAAGGTGATTTACTTGCTTTGCAGACATCGCCAGTTTGCCCGTGAAGCTCTACCTATTTGGCTGAGATGATCAATAATATTGATCTCAGCCAATCTGTTTCTTTGTTATAGGAAAGCAATGGGGAGCTAGTGTACATGCACAGTCGAATACTGCACTGTGCCAATCTGCCAATCTCTCTTTGACCATCTGGTTAAATAGCAAAGTTTCTCTCCTTTACAAAAGCACCTCTAGTGGCTGTCAATTTGGGGAAGGAATGCATGCCACCCAGACAATTTCATTGAGATTAAGTGAGCTGGGTGCCTAAAGTCTTCCTTTAATAGAATATTCCTACTCCTCTTTAGCATATTTTTTCCATTGATACAGAAATTGTTTGCTAATTAATTTTTAATTTTTTTTTTTTTTTTCTCCCCTCATCCAGGTTCTGGTGCAGCCACAAATTATTAAAACTGAATCCTTGGTCTTGACTGCTTTGAAAGCAGATGGGAGTCCAATGATGACTACCGTCCAAAACCCTGCAATCACAACTCTTTCTGCTCCATTGCAAACCACAACTCTGCAAGTTCCTGTGAGTTTTTTTTTTTTTTTGTTTTTTTCTCCACTCTGTTTCTGTAAAATTGTAACCCAAGACAAGTATCTGGTTGGGAAAATGAAATATCAGATATTTACAGATATTTTGTTTGTGTTTTCCTATTAAATGTAAAACAATGCTTTTGTCAATATTTATTACTATAACCGTTCCAACACAGCTTTTATTGGAAAAACAGTTGTGCTGGAAGTTGGTAGCAGGTTCTGATCCTGGTATGATCAGTATGAATTTATCTCTGTTGAAGGGCTGCTAAAGCACAAAAAACAATGGCATCATCCGTCACAAGTACTTTTTGAATTTTTTTTCCCCCCTTTCCTCTTTTTTATTTTTTTTATATATATATATATATATATATATATATATATATCATTTTTTTTCAAATTAGAGGGAGGAATGATGTATTCTGATTCAAGAGCTTCACTGAGCATTTCAAGGTTGCTGGGAATTTTGGCCTTGAAACGTTCCTTGTTTTACATTGCATGATGGCTATTCATATGAATGGAAGGTTGGCAGGGGTGAAAATCAGATAAGCGCTGCTCAGAAATTACTCTCTAGAAAAACATTAATGATTTATAAAATTACCTTGAAGTCTTGTATATAGTTCAAGGTGTGACATGTTAACCATTTGGAATATGGATCCTGCTTAGTTTGTAAATATATAGTTTAGTCCATTTAATGTTCAAATGGTGAACTACATACTGGCTTGTGACAAATGTCATATTTTGATCTGTATGTAAATACATTCAGTACATTTAGAAAGTGTAATTTTATTTATTTTAAAAAATGTATTGTATTGTAATTTTTTCTCGAATGGTTTTATTATATCCAAAGAACAAAAGCAGGGAGTTTCCTTGCATAATTCTTCCAGGACAGCCATTGGTCTATTTAAAAAACAAAAAAAACAAAAACGAAGGCCCTAAACCCCTCCTTCTATAGATAGAAACCCAGAACCAAAGCATAGAACCCCAGTTTTGTCTGTCCCTGTAGGGAACAGGCATTGTGTTGCATTTGTCCCCTAATTTTTTTTTTTTTTTCCTTACTTGCACTAGGTGAGTCTGCAGGGGTGCACACTTGGACGGCTGCAGTACAGATGAAATGCTTGCTTGGCAGCCTGCAGAACTTGATAGATGCTGCAGAATCTCTTTGAAATGCATGCCGGCATTACAGCTATGCGTGTTCCATGGATCTCATTATAACTTCCATGCTTCTCATTATAACTTCCCTCATTTCTGCTAGAAATGGAGGAGATGCTGGCGAAGGCCATGAGGATATTCGAAGTGGAATACACATTGGGAGATGCTTGCATGTTCTTGGTGCCAAAATTTAAATGGCACCTGAGGTGCAAGAATCACCTATGAAACTTTTGTGATCCAAAACTGTTGCTAAAACAAAACATCTTTGTTGCTCTAGGTGTAATGTTTCTTTTGCCAGATGGATATAAAAAGAAAAAATAATACCTGTATGAAAGCTGCAGTGACAGCCCAACATAACGAACTGTCTTAATTCGTTAAAGGAGCACTATAGTCTTCATATAAAAGCAAGAAAGACAGGTCCCCTAGCCTTGCTTTTTATATGAACTTCCCCTTATTAAAACTCCTTTTCAAGTCCTTTTTATGATATAAACTTACCTCAGTTCCAGCGCCGAGATCCCCGTCAGGCTGTGCCCCTTTTTTCGTCAAAATGACGAAGTAGCAGGGCTCAATCAGACGCTTCTCTTAGAGGTATTCATAAACTCTGAAGTCCCTCTGGTGGCAGTCTGAGTGATTGCAACTGGAGGTGTTACTAGCTTTTCTAAGATAATAGTGTTTACATGAGAGAGGCTGCAGGGAGCTATAGTTCTCACCTGAACAACCTCATTAACCCCTTAAGGACACATGACATGTCTGACACGTCATAATTCCCTTTTATTCCAGAAGTTTGGTCCTTAAGGGGTTAAGCTGAAGTTGTTCAGGTGACTATAGTGTCCCTTTAGTTCAAGCAAAATTTAACAAGACATTTCTGGAAATAAAAACTGCAAAATATCCCTACTGTTCCTGATCCGGCTTATTTTTCTGGAAAAACTAAAAAAGAAAAGATTCAGATCTCCAGATAATTCTGATTTAGAAGTTTGTGACACCAGCTCATCTTCATGTTCAGATTCCTCTGACGATTTACTGTTTGTGATATAGATCTCATTGGTAAATTGATAAAATAAGGATATCGGGTTATGGAAAAGGATGAAGGAATTGCCTACCATAAGGGGAAAAAATCAAAGGCTTTCTCATTCCACACTATATTTAAAGAATTAATGTCCAGATAGTGGAAAAATCCATAGAGAAAGAAACATTAAAGCGGCACTGTCATACCGAACTTACCCTTCCCTAATCGATTCCTCTTCTCTCACTTTCTCGATTTGTTCTTTTTTTTTTTTTTTTTTTCCCTATCCGACTACTTTGTCTTATGTATTTTTTTTGTTTTTCCCTACGCTTGACCAGCTCAAGTGGGTCAGAGAAACTTTCCCACAATACTCACCCTTTCCTCCGTGATCTTGCGATGCCTGCTTTCACTATTCCCAAACGTCCTGCCATTTAGACAGAACGCTGGAAAAACTGCTGAATTTCATCCTAACAGAATGAGAACAGTTTGTTCATTCATATTAGGACAACATTTGGTCCTTTTTAGGTCCTCCCCACTATGAGCGGATGCAGATTGGCGGAGTACAGTGTCTTGCTGCAAATGTGCAATAGCCTCCCGAAAGAAAGACCAGAGCAGTAATGGGGAAAAAAGGTAAATTTAAATACCTTTAACTCCATTCTGAGTGGGCTGGTCACCTAAATACAGTGCCTTGCAAAAGTATTCACCCCCATTGACCTTTTACATATTTTGTTAATCTGAATTTTATGTGATGGATCAGAACACAATAATATAAGTTGGTTAAATGAGAAAAATCTATATACATAAAATATTTTTTTTAGAAATAGAAAAAAGAAAATTGGCATGTGCGTATGTATTCACCCCCTTTGTTATGAAGCCCATACAAAGCTCTGGTGCAACAAATTACCTTCAGAAGTCACATGATTAGGGAAATGATGTCCACCTGTGTGCAATCTAAGTGTCACATGATCTATCATTACATATACACACTTTTTTGTTTTTAAAGGCCTCAGAGGCTGCAACACCTAAGCAAGAGGCACCACTAACAAAACACTGCCATGAAGACCAAACAAGTAAGGGACGATGTTGTTGAGAAGTACAAGTCAGGGTTGGGTTTAAAAAAATTAAAAAAATATCCAAATCTTTGATCCCCAGGAGCACCATCAAATCTATCATACCCAAATGGAAAGAACATGGCACAACAGCAAACCTGCCAAGAGACGGCCGCCAACCAAAACTCATGGACCGGGCAAGGAGGGCATTAATCAGAGAGGCAGCACAGAGACCTAAAGTAACCCTGGAGGAGCAGGAGTTCCACAGCAGAGACTGGAGTATCTGTACATAGGACGACAATAAGCCGTATGCTCCATAGAGTTGGGCTTTATGGCAGAGTGGCCAGAAGAAAGCCAAAAAACAAAATGACACATTTTGAGTTTGAGAAAAGGCATGTGGGAGACTCCCAAAATGTATGGAGGAAGGTGCTCTGGTCTGTTGAGACAAAAATTTTACTTTTCGGCCATCAAAGAAAACGCTATGTCTGGCGCAAACCCATCACATAACCTAAAGAACACCATCCCCACAGTGAAACGTGGTGGCAGCAGCATCATGCTGTGGGGATGTTTTTCAGCAGCCGGGACTTGGAATCTGGTCAGAGTTGAGGGAAAGATGGATGGTGCTAAATACAGGGATATTCTTGAGCAAAACCTGTATCACTCTGTGTGTGATTTGAGGCTAGGACGGAGGTTCACCTTCCAGCAGGACAATGACCCCAAACACACTGCTAAAGCAACACTTGAGTGGTTTATGGGGAAACCTGTAAATGTGTTGGAATGGCCTAGTCAAAGCCCAGACCTCAATCCAATAGAAAATCTGTGGTCAGACTTAAAGATTGCTGTTCACAAGCGCAAACCATCCAACTTGAAGGAGCTGGTTTTGCAAGGAGGAATGGGCACAAATCCCAGTGGTAAGATGTGGCAAGCTCATAGCAACTTGGAGCTGTGATTGCCGCAAAAGGTGGCTCTACGAACTATTGACTATATGGGGGTGAATAGTTATGCACATTGACCTTTTCTGTTTTTTTTGTCCTAATGGATTTTTTTTTTTTTTTTTTTTTAATTGTGAAGCAAACAACAAAGTTGTGTGCATGTTCTGTAAATTAAATGATGCAAATACTTTTGCAAGGCACTGTATGTAGTACAACACTATAGTGTTAGAAATACAAACGTAGTGTTCTTTTAATAGTGGTTAGGACACAAGTGTTACGAAAAGTTTGTATTCCTGATGCTATAGTGTTGGGAAAACACCTTTGTATTTCTAACACTATAGTTGCCTCTGCCCCCTCTATACCTCCTCCCTTGGTTCCACATCCCGGTCAAAAAAGGGTAAAAAACCTTTTCTGTACTCACCGGATTAGGGTAGTAGGCCCTCCTTATAGTAAAAGCTGGGGGAGTGAATATCTTTTTTTTTTTTTCTTTTTTCTTTTTTTATTATTATAAATGAGAGGCTCTGTCTTTTCAAACCAATGTAATAGTTTGCCTGTCTGTCTTTTCCATAGAAAGAAACTCGGTAAGTAGTATTTTTCTAACACCTAAAAGGTATATTAGCATGGCCATGAATTAAGACCTAGCCCAGCAAAAAAATGCAGTTGCACTTTCCTGATCCACGTTTCAAGGCAGCTTTTTAATCCCTTTGACATAATATTTGTGCATGGTTGCTAAATATTTAACATATTTTTATTTTAGACTTTGATGGGTGGCAACGGAACTATATTGACTACCATGCCTGTTATGATGGGGCAGGAGAAAATGCCCATCAAACAGGTGCCAAGCAACCTGAAACAACAAGAAGTTCCTAAGGAAGGCGAACGAAGAACAACACACAACATTATTGAAAAGCGGTACCGGTCATCCATTAATGATAAAATCATTGAGTTGAAGGACTTGGTTATGGGCACTGATGCCAAAGTAAGTAATTCAGGTATTCCCTTGTTGTTGGTTGCTCATATAGCAACAATACCAACTGGTTTTAAACACAAATAATTTCATACGAACACCAGCTGACTTTGTATAAGAATTTTAATTGCTTTTATTTTTATTTATTAGACTGCATCTACTCTGATCTCCATGGCCCACTCTACAGTCTCTGTAGAGTATGTTTAGTTGATAAGTAGCTTTACCCCAAGTGCTGGCATAGCAGTGCGAATTAAAAAGGCTACCTTATGTCTTTAGAGACAACTATGGGAGTTCTTTCTAAAACACTTCAATAGGAAACGCCTAACAAAGCGGCTTCACCCATTAACTCCATTAGGGCATGCTATGCCGTCCTGCAGGAGGTGGACTCAAATGCTGTTGGGACATAGCATGCTTTAATTATTTAGCAATACCTGCGGTCCGCCTCAATCTTCATTCTGCTGTTCGCCATCTGGGTAACTGCTTGGGAACTCAGATGAATAGTACCTTGATACTATTAATATTTTTAGAGTGTTAAAAACCCTGATTTAATTTTTTTGTTTTTAAAAACACCTTCCTTGCTTCCTATTCAATAGTTCTATTAAAAAAACACATTTAGTGCTGGTCGCTGCTGTTCTGCGATCAATCATTTTATTTACATTTTCGGGTTTGGTTTTCTGTGGGTGGAAGTGGGAATTGATTGATCGGTGGATGTGGGTAGTGTGTATTAGGCAGGTAGGCAAATTTTATTAAATTATTCCCTTAGTGACATGGCTTGCGTTAAGCTCCCTAAAATGGCATGCTATTATACTGCAGAGGTGGCGTATGCCATTCTGACAGGCTCTGCTAGTGGCACTCTTGAAGACTGTGACACTATGACATCCTGATATTAAGCCCTTGAGTTCTCCAGTGATGGTGCCCCACCACTATCTACAAGGAAGAACTCTGGACGCTCTGCAGTACCAAAGGCTTGACTGCTTGTCTGCTCCAGAAATACCCCCAATTCACGGCTACATCGTGCATAACAGTGGTAGATGTTTGTGAGCCAATGAACAATTTTATCCTCGTTATGTTGATCAAATCAACTTGTTTGGATGCCAGTATCTTTCTGGGAATCCGTGATCCCATTACAGTGGAAATAACATGTCACCCAACTGATGTTGCAGAAATCTAATATTTGGGTTAGTAACCCTAGTAATAAGTATTGTGAAAAAAGCCAAATACCAGGTACTTCTGGCACAAGCACTCCATCCTGGCTATTCCTTTTCCCAGTGGGGGTTATAAAGTGGGATCACTACAAGCAAATGCACGATTCCTTCATTTTAGTGATAATCCACTGTCCCCCCTAGAAACAACCTATTTGATGGGCTCTACAGAATTTGGCCCCTTATCCAACTTCTGTCTGACTATTTTCCCTCAAATTTTATCCCAGGCAAAAACCCTTTCAATGATTAATCCCTTATGAAATGTAAAAGTTTTTTTTTTTTTTTTTCCGAAACAATATAACCGTTCCAAGCAGTCCCGATATGGCAACAAATTCTATAAATTGTATGAATCCACCACTTGCTAAGCATGGGCATTTATGATTTATCAAGGCAAGGATAGCCATCTTGGCCCACCAGGATGCCCTGATTCCGTGGCCCAAATGGCAAGATTGTGTTGGATCTGAGCTCTCCCTTGTTAAACAAGGGTTATCATCTATGGTTCAATCTCTATTATAGTCATATTATAGTCTATTATAGTCATACTATAGTCATAGTTTATTTATTTTGTTTCATAACCCTAGCATGTGGCACCGTGGGTAAAACAGGTTTCCTCCAAACCCTGACAAGTGGTGGGTGCAGTAGAGGCTCCTCTTCAGCTCTACGCCAGAATGAGGTGCTGGCCCTTTTGTTCACAGATCAGATGTATAAATGTAGTCTACAATTCACTACGAAAAGTACAGTGCCAGTGTGTATATAATGGGAAGAACCGAGCAGTTGTAAAAACCAAAGTGCATTGTAGACTACAACAAGTATATGGTGGTTGTTGTGTTTTCTATAAGAAAGCAGTCCAGAAGGACTCCAGTTATTACTGCCCTTCCTGACAATCTGTACCTGCCTTCTGCATAACAGACTGTTTCAGAGTCAATCCATACAGAGATGGGATTTTGTCAAGTTTGATTCTTCTGGATTTCTGACCTCTGCTTATCCTGATTTACTGTTTGTTGGCTTCCTTTACTGACTTGTTATACTCTCATCACTTCTGGATTCCCCTGACCTTGCCCCATCACTTTGGAGTTGTTTGGTGTGACCACTCTGTAATGGCTTTAACGTACTAATACTACATTTAGATTACTTGTTAAAATGGTGCACCATCATAGGGGTCATTTAATTTTTTGTGTCATGTTGTCTCAAAGGGGACATAGGCGCAGAAAATCACTTTATTTCTATTTTTTTTTTTTAATTCTTTTTTTTTTTTTTCATTGTGCATGAGGTAACATAACTTTTGACAATGCCACAACGGCATATAAAAACTGTTTGTCACAAATATGGCATGAAAGTAACGGCACATTTTTAAATGTATTATTATCAGGCTAGGCAAACACGTCCATTTATGGTTCTCAGCAATTTAAGTTATTTATGAATTTTTCTCGTTTTAAAACATAATAGGTAGGAATTAGAGCGTGGTCTTCGCTTGGCTGAGCAGGTGAGGCAATATCCTGACGACAGTGCCTCATTTACCTTTATATCGAATTTAGTCTAGTCGCTGGTTTACCTAATCAGTCTAGGGCATATGAAAGTGTGTAACATGGCTAGATTATGTATGTATGTATGTATGTACCCTGCTACACTGACTAGGCACAGGAAGAATTGTGTATGACTGTGAGGTAATACTCTCTAAGCTAAAAGGCAATGAAGAGGGTTAATGACTTGCTAGGAATTGGAGATTTAAATGCAAACATGGAAAATGCAGGAACATAAATCATAACTAGTGAGCTGGCTTGTTACCACTTTAGGACATATATGCTGCGCAATGTTGGGGGTATCTACTTGTGCAGGCATAGCCAAACCAACATGTACTCCCCGCTAGTGTCTAGAGTTCGTTGAGTGTCTGCTTGAGTGGGTTATGGGATGCACAGCAGGAGCGGTGAGAGTCTCTCTGGGTGTCAGTCCGGGTGCGGTGGTTGTTCACGTGCTTGGCTGTCGTACTCGGGCCTTTTCGTCAGCCGACTCCTTTACGTGGCTTTGTGGAGGTTGATGCTAGGGGAATGTTTCTGTTTTATAGATGAATTTCCTTGAGTATATTCGTACTGCTCTATTATTAACCATATATAGCCCATTTGTTTTTCCAATTTGGCTTAATTATCATAATGTTGCATGTTAGTTCCATGCCCATTCAGTTAACTTGTAAATCAGTATCTCGTATTATAAAACTCATACCACTTAGACCAGATTTTTATATTTCATAATATTCCATTGTTAAAATAAACCACTTTTTCCATTGCCCCTTGGTGGTTAATTTGGGTTATAATTTCAGTTGAAGTAGGAATTTCTCACTCCTCCCATACCTTGAAATACAGATCTTCGTTGCCATTAAAATATGGATTATCAGAATTTTTTCAGAATTCAATAAGCAAGTAAGATCCATATAAAATAGGAACTTTTCGGGATTCAATTCCAATATTTTTAGATTGTAACATAAACTCTTTAAAACGCATCTGGTGGGATTGCCCTAAACTGAATGTGATTTAAAGTTACAAGATCTTTATTAGATCTCCAACATTGGTTGGAGTATTGATCTTTAAATTTACATAATCTGGTGGGGACCAAATACCATCTATAAAAGATTTTATAAAAAATTTCTAATTTCTACAGTGCACTGATTTTCTAAGATGGCCACTGGATTCTGTCCATAGTTGGTAAGAAAAGGAATTACCAAGGTAGTCTTCCCACTTTATAATACACTTAACTATTCTTAAATTTGTAATTTTTTCATTATCAGACCATATTTCAGTTGCATATTAAAAAAAAAAATATATATATATTTTTTTTTGCGAAAATCTACAAAAGTATAATCTCTAAATGGAGCCTGCATTTGTGATTGTGTGTAACGGATCACCTGGCACCCCGACTGGGTACCTCCGTTAAAGGATGCTCCTAGCGCTTCCTGAGGCCTCCAAGCACTCTGGCAGACACCACAATCACCGAACCGATTCAGCATTTGAATCTTCTCAAGGATTTGAATGCTGTAGACCGTTGAATAGGAACCATACGAATAGGCTTACACTCCTAGCAGTCAACTGGAACAGCATGCAATCAATCCTTCCCCCAATAATGAGACGACACTTCACTTTGAGGGTAAAACAGGAACTCTAGACTGGCTCATCCAGCCTGGCTTTTATTACAATAATACACATACAGTCCACACCCGGGGGCGGCATAAAATACCCAATCACATACATGGTTCAGCCCACACATCCCCCTCCCCTCAGATAACATTAAACCCAATTATCCGGTACACCTTTTCAGCCAAGTTCTGGATGTACCCCAAAAACAGGGGGTACACCTTTAAATCCAGCATCGCTGGATAGCCCTTATTCAGGGGGACAACATATTAAAGTCATTCGGATGCACGGTTCGGGAGATATAGGGTTCCAAAGATTTGACCACCGCATGGGTAAAGTATCCGAAAACAGTTCCATGCATTTTGGCCCTGCGGTCGGTCACAAACAAGGGAATGAAAACAGACGAATTGCCTGTGTTATAGAGCCTGGAGAGGGTTTGAATGAATTCCCTTGTTTGTGGGGTTCTTTCTACCGAACGGCGGGTCATTCGGTAGTTTCTATACGAATTTCTGGAAGTATGGAGGTCTCAGCGGTGTTTGCCTAGTCAAGTGTCCGATTTTTAGTTCCAGACACTTGACGGCAAAACACCGCTGTTCGGTAGTTTAAGATGGCCGCCGCCACGTGTTCGGCTCCCGAATGGCGGCCACCCAGAGGACACAGACCACACTGCACTGATTGCCAATTACCCGTTTGCAACATTGTTGCAAACGGTAATTGGAGGCACACTCATTCCTGGGTGGTCTGGTTGTTCGGTAGTTTCACTCAATATACTGAATGGAGTGATTCTACCGAACAATCAGATGAATGCTGCATACAAATCACCCAGGATAAACTTAACACATATATAAATACATATATAATATTATAGGCAGTACACTAGAATATGCTTCACAGTCTTAAAGGGACAGTAGTCCCAAAAGTCCCAATGTGTCCATAGATGCTGTTAAAAGGGCCAGTAGCAGCAATATACAGTACAACAAGCCCAAATATAAATCTTTAAATGTACCAGTTTTCCAGGGGCCATAGTCAGCGGGTAAGAGGCAGGCAGCCAGACCCCTCCAATGTCCAGTGGCGAGGTGGGTTCCGCCACATAGTGGTTATACCGAACATCTCCGAATATACAATTTGGATACTCTGTGTTGCCTACTTTTGAAAATGGTAAACCATGATGGGGGTAACTCTCATTCCTGGGCTGCCATATGTCCTCAAAGGCAATATATGCCTATCAAATCTATCTGGCAAATTTTTCAATGTATAAACCTAAATGGACAAGCCCTGTAACTTTCTTAAACCCCGTAAAACCTGTATATGTTGTACTCTGGGGACATCGCAGCAAACAAATGTTTTTATTGCAGTAGAAGCTCACAGTATTATGACATCCATGTTAAATAGCATTGTATTATTTTATCACACTTTTATCTTTATATTTTTATTTTATTCATATTAAGTCAGGTTTCATATGTAGATATTTGATGTTAAATGAAAACCCTATTTCTCCTGAACTAAATGATATATGTGGGTGCACTTAATATGAAAGGTAAATTATGGTTGAGCAAACCTAGCTCAAATCCTAGGTTTTGTTTTGGTCACATATTGCAAAACACAATTGACCCATCCTTAAGGGGTTGAAGTATTTGTTGTTTCAATGAAAGGGTGTGACAGAGGGTTTGTCACAATAAGTACATCTATTTAGGTATTTCGGAAGAATTAAAAGCAAACTTGCATTTTCTCTATTCTTAATTCTCATCATCGAAGGTATTTTTTTTTTACTTATACATGCCTCTTCATAAAAGTACATGTTTAAAATTATTAATGTAAATGCAGTCATCAAACAAATGTTTTTAATTTTTTTTTTTTTATATATATATATATTTTTTTTTCTTTGTGTATCTACATTTATCAGATGCACAAGTCAGGGGTCCTGAAGAAAGCAATTGATTACATAAAATACCTACAGCAAATGAATCAGAAACTGCGACAGGAAAACATGGCTCTGAAGTTGGCTAACCAGAAAAATAGTGAGTTATTTTTTTGACACCTTGGGCAATGTATCCAATACATTATACAGTAATAGGAGTGGGACTGGTTTTGTTTTATAGTTTGGTTTGTTTGGGTCCCCCCCTTATTTACTTGCTTCTCAGTCCTCGCTATGCTAATCCTTTTATCATGAAGCTCTGCTTCGTTTGCTGAGATCATCAGTGTTGATGATTTATTGATTGTTTTTTATTTAAATGTATTTAAATTAATAAGTAGCCTACTCTGGATGTCTCTAAATGTTACCATCAACTTTGGGTGAAAATGTCTATACATCTAATGTATCGTTTATATTCTTATAGAGTACTTGAAAGGAATTGATTTAAGCAGTTTAGTGGATACCAGTTTGGAGATGAAGATGGATGAATTCAACCAAAACCTTCTGATTATGTCACCACCACCGTCAGACTCTGGTTCTCCTGCTGTTTTCTCTCCATATTCTGTGGACTCAGAACCAGGAAGCCCTCTGCTGGATGATGAGAAGGTATTTGGTTTCTCCTAGATTTTGTTTCCATTACCTGTTAGACAGGTTGTAACTGAAGCTTGATTTGTATCATGGTAAATATTTTGAATTATTTTTGTACTTCAAAAGTTTAAAAAGTGAGTCATGTATCAGCAAAAGACACCCTTTTCTGACTGGAGCATACATATTTGTATAAATTGTGCATTGTTTGTAAAGAAGGGTGTTTAATTTTTTTTTATATGAATGGTGATCTACTGATTGGCTTTCAGCATCAGCTGACAGCTCTAGCCAATTAGTGGCAGCACTTTGCGCTTCTTAAACTCAATTTAAGAAGCTTGGTGCCATCTGAGGGAACTGCAGATCTGGTGCTGGAGGCATAGTTTGGGATATAATGAATCATAGTGGTAATTCTATTGCTTAAAGAGGCATTGTTAAAATACTTTCTCCACGATGATTCAAGATGCTCTTCCTAGAAAGGTGACACACAGCAACTATAATGCACGTGCTGTCGTGCTGTCGTGCAGCGACAGATCTAAATTGTGATCATGCAGACTTCTTTGCTGAAAACTAAGTGACTGAGTAGATTGTTTATATAGATTTGTTAAATTATTGCAACACAGGGAAATTAGTCTCTTACTACAATGTAAACATTTCCACTGTCTATAGTCAATTTTATTTAGATCTGCTGATAATGACAATTTATTTAAAAATAATAATTGAAAAATATGTTTTGATAGACTTTATCCAACAAAATGGTACCCATCAGCTCACTTTAGGTTTTGATAGTGTAAAATATAATGATGAAGTTTTTGTGTTTTAAAGGTTAAAGATGAGCCAGACTCCCCCACCGGATTAGGCATGATGGACCGCTCACGGATGCTTCTCTGCGCCATGACCCTACTTTGTTTATCTTTCAACCCTCTGACATCTCTGTTGCCATCTGAAAATGGGCAGCAGTCTGATAGAACAATGCAGCATGGTACAGGGAGAACCATGTTGGGGATCGAGATGTCTGGTAATAATCATCAAATTCTTTTTTTTTTTTTTAAATTCTTTATTTATTATAAGGTTACAATATAACATACATCAGTAACATTTTCAACATAAACCATTAGGAGCACGCTGAGGCAGGCATAAAAACATGTAGGTTGCAAACGAGTATAATATTAACAGAGCATAACCTATTGCACTAGGTAAGTCAGATTGTGTTACCGCCCCGACGTGCCACCCATGTTCACGGTGCTCCACCTTAAATTTTTTTTAAGTGTAAAACGAGAAAAGAGAAAAGAAATAGACTCAGTTGGTCCGAACGCCTGATACGAGATAACCAGGATGACGTAATGACGGCATCTGTTGAGTTTTGTGGTATTCAAGTACATTTCCCCACTCCCACCTTAAGTGAAAGGCATCCGCAGTAAAGGGTGCGTTTTAACCATTTTAATCTCCGGCAGTAATAGAATCATCAAATTCTTGACTGTTTGAACAAATTTAGTCAAACCATTAAAGGGCCACTCTTGCATAGTTACACAGCTGAAAAAAGACTTGCGTCTGTAAAGTTCAGCCTTCCTTACATTTGTTTTTTGCTGTTGATCCAAAAGAAGGCAAAACCCATCATACTATATCATAATGTAGTTTTGGTGCAGAAAACAAATGTAAGCATTGCCACTAGCGACTTTCCATTAACCACTAAAGACACTTTTTTTCATGTAAACTTTTAATAATTAAAACTTTCAAGTTCTGGGTTGATGACCACTTTGAATGTTTTTCATAGAAAAGAATAAGATTCTGTGCATTGGCAGAGTATGGCGATTGCAACACATGCCCAATAGGTCCCTAATGCTTCTCTGTGAAGCACTGAATTGGACCAGAGATCATCCAACAGGATGATATCAAAAGCAAAAGAGCATTTGCATACTTGGAAGGGGTGGGATACTCTGCAGTATGTATGGTTAAGGTTTTACTTTTAATCACGAATCACAGTGGTTCACAGGTTTACAGAAATAGAAAGTAGATCACATGCAATTCTACTGTTTTTTTTTTTCTTACAGTTAATACACTTCAGTTTTATGCAAAGTACCAAGACCTTACTAAATAAATTTCACACTGAAACAACTGTAGTTGTTGCTGAAACACACAATGGCAATGAGAAGATTGAAACAAATTGTATATTTGATTAAATTTCCTAGGAATAATACATCTTTCAGGTTAATCAACGTCTTTTTTTTAAAGCTTTTAAAAGGACACCTGAGGCTGGAGCACACTTTTATTTATATATTATATATATATATATATTTCTCACTCTCCCCCTCACTCTCCATTTGAGTTGCATTTTTATTTTATTTATTATGTAGGATTTTCTGGCAGTTGGCTTGATTGGCTCATTCCAACCTTAATCCTTTGGCTTGCTAATGGTGTGATAGTCCTCAGTGTCTTCATGAAGCTTCTGATCCATGGAGAGCCTGTCACACGCACTCATTCCCGCTCGTCAATGAAGTTCTGGAGACACAGAAAACAGGCAGATCTGGATCTTACTAGAGTAAGCACACACGTCTTGTATTGGGTCTTAAAAGGAGAACTTTGTATACAAGTAGCTCAAAATCAAGCAATTGTTTTTCTAGTTTTAAGGCTTAGATGAAATTCAAAGTAAATTTAATGGTAGAATAGGCTTGATTATGTCAAAAAAACTGCACACCATTTCCCTTTTGGAATTCACATTTTTTCTGAATGCTTTAGGAGTCTTATGAATAAAACATTTTACCAAAAAATGCCTGATTTACTCATTCCTCTTTTTATGGGAGAACTGTGCGTTTCCTATAAACCCTTCCCAGCAAGTCTTACTGGGATGTGTAAAAGTGAGAAGTTTAATTCACACTAGAAGCATATGCGTTTTTTGTTCTTGGAGTAATAATTAGAAGACTAACATGAAAGCAATATCCCTACCTGCAGTGATGAAAGCTTTAGATTTTTTGTATAACTGTCACTTTTATGGTATTTTCACATATACAGCACTCTTCAGATATATTTTAATTTTTTTTTTTTCTTGATGAAAACCAAGTTGCTTTCATATTGAGTTTATTTTGCTTTCTCTTTCAGGGAGACTTTGGAGCAGCAGCTGTTAACCTGCAGACATGCCTGTGTGTCTTGGGGCGCTCACTTCCTGCTTCACGCTTTGATCTTGCATGTAGCCTCTCTTGGAACATAATTCGCTGCAGTTTGCAGAAGATAAGCCTTGTGCGCTGGTTATTGAAGCGCACCCCTGGCTATTGCAAGAAAGCAGAGTTTCAGGATGAAGCCATGACGAGCGCACGGGATGCTGCTCTTGTGTACCACAAATTGCATCAGCTCTATCTGACCGGTACGATGCACACCTGGACACGCTTGGTTAATATTAAAGTACATGGCAAAATGACTGTCAATTGACCAGATTTTAAATTGATTAAAAAAACATTAGCAGTTTAGTTCATATTCTGAAATCTTTCAGTCACAAAATGCTGCTTGCAGTAGTAGCTATTTAGTAAGCCAAACCTAGAATATATGTTTGGTAGGCACTAAGCAGTAGTATACAGGATATTTAAATCCTATCCTATAAATTAACAGAGGACCACCAAACTGTATGTGGTTGCATTGGTCCCCTGTTAGGAGATGGGAGTAGGGATATGGATACTAAATATCACCAGAGCTTTTTATGGGCTTTATATGTTAAATACATACGCCCATGCCAATTTTTCTGTTTTCTATTTCTAACAAATAGTTTTATGTATGTAATTTTTCTCATTTCAATTCACCAACTTTTTTTTTATGTTCTGATTCATCACATAAAATTCAGATTAAGAAACATTGAACTTAAGGCTGTAATGTAACAAAATAGGTAAAAAGTCAAGGGGGGGTGAATACTTTTGCAAGCCACTGTATGGGAAAGCATTGTGATTGGCTCAGAACAAGACTTCTGATGTCAGCCAAGCTCGCAGTTTAGGGGCTGAGCTAGTAGCAGCAGACTGGATTAAAGGTAAGAAAGGCTTTTTGAATATTCTAAATCTGTTACAATATAGATAGATGTATTTTATTGTTTCCCTCTTATCTCCCCGTGCAGTCTTCATGTTATTAGCTGAAACCGCCAAAACTTGTATCTCATGTAAATTTGGTACCTTGTTGTAATGCTACATACTTCAAACAAAAATAGTAAACACATGCTCTATAAACAGTGTTTTACAATATGAAATACTGTTGCAGGGTTATTCTTTAATCTTCATATTTCTGCAAATTGCAAAAAACAAAAATAGCTGATCTATGATTAAAGTTGAAAAAGGGTTTCCAGATCAGCTATTTGTACATCACTTTTGCCATTGGGAATTAATTTGTGGAAATTTGGAATTTATTGAATAAACCTATTGGAGTTCCTGCCCTTTTGTGTGCCTAATTATTAATTGAGATGGCTCTCTTGGTCTCATAGGAAAGCTTCCCTCTAATTGGAGCTGTTCTGGACTTAACCTTGCCCTATGTGCTGTGAATTTGGCTGAATGCGCAGGTGACAAGATCCCGGCAAGTTTGTTGGCTGAAATCCACCTAACTACAGCCGTGCAAATGAAAACAAGCTTCCCAGGAAGATTCTCTTTCCTTTCTGTAAGTGTTTATTGATGAAGTATTTACTGGAAATCAAAGTATGCCCTTTTTTTAATGAATACAAATCTTTATGTATTTTTCTATTTCCCCCTCCTCCCCTCCCACAAATTACTTAAGGTAAAAAGGTATATGAAATATATTTCATGGGGTTGGGGGGAGGAACAGAACCATTTGGAATCAGAAAAAAGTGAAAGAGTAGGTTGCAAAGAAGTATGAAAGGGGGAAAAACAAAAGGGATTTAAAAAAAAATAAAAATTTTTTTTTGCCAAATATCCGCTTACATTTGTAATTGGGGAAAAACTGTCACTTTAGAACTATTTAAGCCTGCCTCACTATGATAACATTAGGCTGCAGCCACCCTCTATGCATCAATGTTGCCATTAGATGATAAAGAAAAACAGAATATGTACTAACAGTCTTAACGTTGATACATAGGTACAAATTTTACCATGTTTGTGCATTCTACTGCCACCATACTCTGAAATTAAGTTTGTCTTACACCATTGGTGCATGTCTTGAGTTTATTGGGAGCCAATGAGCAGTGCATTTTTATTTTTTGTTTCTCACATTTTTTTTTTTCTTACAGGCTTACTTCCTTGGATGCGCAATAGACACAAGCATTTCCTCTGACAAAGATTCTCTCCCAGAGTCTTTACGCTGGCTGTCACATCCACTTGGGAAGCACTTTTTCATTGATTGTAACTGGACCGTAAAAAGTGCATCAAGGGAGTCTCTGTACAGCTCTTCTAGGAGTCTAGGTAAGCAGAAACCTGCCGCAGTCCTTTTGTCATAACTAAAAAAATTGCCATTTTGTCATGCTTTCCATTATTGTTCTCATCTATAAAGGGCTAAATTCTTCCTAGCAGTAAAGTTAGTGGCCCAGCTCAAATTGACACAATATTACACAAGTTAAAGCGTATTAACAAGTAAAAAAATTAATGCTGGTCTTTAAACATTAAACACAATAATGTCAGGGACACAAACCTGTTTTCCCTAATGTTAAAATAACTATTTGGGTGTCAGGTCTCCCCCTCTGTGCAGTAAAAAGGTGTTTAAACTGCCTTTTCTCCCATGCCACACCGGTCTTGCCATCGCTGAGATCATCAAACTTGATGATCTCAGTCAATTTCAAATTTGACTTTTATTGTTTTTCAAATAAAAAGGGGGGGAAGATGGGATACAGAAAGAAAGAAGGGTGGGGAGAGGGAGGGGAGACAACAAATCATAAAATTACATGTCCTTATTTTTAAGCATGTACCGACATAACAAGGTGTTTCAGGGTAAAATAGCAACAAATCAAGGTTATGCAAGGTGGTTCTTTGGTTCAAGATTACAAAATATCTCCACCCAAAAAAAATTGAGTAAAGAGCACAGTGGTTTGTCAAGGTGTAGCAAGTAGCACTGATTGCTCTTCCTTCAGATAGATCCGTAGGCCCTCACTGGTTCCCTTGTTAATTAGTAAGTTGTATAACAGAAATATAACAATAATAATACTAATACTAGGTTTAAAGTAAGATCGAGTTGAACTAAGCCAGACTTTTAGAGCATGAGTGGCGTAGTCTTGTGTGGCGTGGTGTGTCGGGTCTTGTGGGACATAACATGGCAAAGAACTATTTTGTGCCTGCGTGCGTCTGGGTGGTGAGTACATGACTGTCTCATATTGTGCCTGTCAGTAGGATAGGTTGTGCTTCTTAGCGGTGGAGGCCGCCACAAGTTGGCTTGAGTGTGTCAAGTTTGTAAAACTTAGATATTGCGTATTGTTATTTTCGTATCATGGGGGTCTTCTCTGATCTTTTGTCTTTTTGTTCGGTATCTTTGTTCAGAAGTGTAAGCCAAGGTAGCCATATACTTTCTATTCGTTTTGCTGAGATGTGGGAGACTGCTGAGAGCAGTTCGTATCTATAGTACTGGTAAATTTTGTCAGCCAGTTCTTTATGTGACGGGCAATATGTTGTCTTCCAATGCCCAGCTAGAAGGTTCCTGGTTGCTAGAATGATAATAGTGATTACTTTCTTTGCTGCAGTATTCCATGTAGTTGGAAGCAGCAGTAGAAGGCTTTCCCGTGGGGTAAGATGTTGCGTTTTGGGCAGAATGGTTGTTATGAGCTTTTGAGTTCTATTCCACAGAGGTCTAATCTTTTCACAGTCCCACCACAGATGCATCATAGTTCCTAAATGCGACCCGCATCTCCAACACGTGGGGGTTGTTTTAGGGAATATCTGCTGTAGGCGCTGTGGGGTGAGGTACCATCTGTAGACCATTTTTCTGTGCGCTTCTACATGTGAGAAGCATGAGGTGTTACCCTTGAGTGCATTGAGTGCATTGAGTGCTTGCAGCCATTCTTCGTCTGAGAGACCAGACAATCCATCCTTTACCCATTGGGACACATATGTGAAGGACTTGGGAGGTAAAATGTGTAAAAGAGTTTTGTAGCATAGGGATAGTGATTTGGGTTTAGTGGGGGTCGAGCGACATCTCTCAATTAATGACGTAGCAATATTTGCCTTTGGTTCCGATGTTTGAGTTTGGAGGGTTAGTTTATCTTGGACAATACTTTTCAATTGGAGGTATGGGAATATGAAGGAACTCGGTAGGTTATATTTTTCTTGTAACTCCGGGAAAGCAAGGATCCCAGTTCGAGAACACACATCTCCAACATAATGAATGCCGTGTGTTGCCCATGCCTTTAGTGAGAGCCATGGGGATAATTCTTCTATTGCCACTAAAGGGGCATGTACACTATATTTCCCTTTTTCGACCTTGGTGGTGAGGAATTTGTCCCAAATTTTCATTGTTAAAGACGTGGTAGGGTACCATGGTGACCCTTTTTTACTATATATCTTCGGTGTCCACAGAACTGTCGTCAAGGATGACGTAGTAATTCTGTCTCTCTCCATGTCTACCCACTGGAAAACTTGTGGAGATGCGTGGAGGCGTATTGCTGATTCGAGAACGGCAGCTTCATAATATGTGCTTATCTTTGGTAGGCCTAAGCCCCCTTCTGACTGGGGGTTTTGAAGTAAGGAAAGGGGCAATCTAGGTTTTTTGTTATTCCATATAAACCTGTTCAATGTAACTTGGAGTGTCTTAAAGAAACTAGTCGGGACTTGCAGAGGGAGCATTCGAAATATGTACAGAATTTTCGGTAACAGCACCATTTTAATAGTGTGAAGTCTGCCTAGCCACGACAGCTTGACCTGTCTCCATTTCTGAAAGCTAGAGATGCAGGCGTGTTGTAGAGGGCTATAGTTTAAGGACACCATTGTCTGTTTGTGGAGGGCTAGTTTTACCCCTAGGTATGTAATATGTTTCTGCCGCCAGTCAAAACGGAATGTGGTGTGTAAATGTTGTATACGTGTTGTAGGTATGTACAACGGTAAGGCTTGTGTTTTAGCAGTGTTTAGTTTGTAGTATGAGATGCGTCCAAATTCGTGTAGCAAGGACATAAGTTTAGGTAAGGATGCCTCCGGATTGCTCAGGGTTAACAGAATGTCATCTGCAAACATAGTCATACGGTATTTATTATCTTTGATTCGGATGCCAGTGATGGTTGGGTCTTGTCTAATCTTAGTGGCTAGAGGCTCTAGTGCTAGAATGTAAAGGAGGGGGGATAAGGGGCACCCTTGACGAGTTCCATTTGTCAGGATAAAGGGTGCGGAGAGGAAGCCTGATTGGGACACTTGAGCAGATGGGCCATTGTACAGTGCCATGATCCCTTGGATTAGCTTCGGTGGAAAATTGTATTTAGCCAACACCGAAGACATATATCCCCAGTGCAATCTATCAAATGCCTTTTCGGCATCTAAGGCCAGCAAAAGGCTTTCTATGTTTTCATCCTCTATGTGGGATAGTATGTTCAACAGTTTTCTAGTGTTATCCGACCCCTGTCTGCCTTTTATAAATCCAGATTGGTCATTGTGTATCAATCTCGGGAGTATTAGTGCCAACCTGTTCGCTATTAATTTGGCATATATTTTCGTGTCACAATTTAAAAGAGAGATGGGTCGAAAATTGGCACAATGGGTGGGGGGTTTCCCTGGTTTCGGCAATGTGGAAATGTGCGCCCTCAGCATCTCCGCGGGCATAGAGCCCATTTGGAAGCACCGATTGAAGAGGTTGGTCATGTGTGGTGCTAAAATGTGTTTGAATGTATGGTAGTATAGATTAGTAAAGCCATCCGGCCCGGGAGATTTTTGTTTTGGTAGGTGGTTGATTATGTCTAGTATTTCTTGAGTTTGGAACGGTTGAGTCAACACATGGCAGTCTTCTGTCGAGAGTGTGGGGAGATGGATATCTCGTAGATAATTATCTATATCGGTCTGGTTGGGGGAGTGTGTGTCGCTATTGCGGGCTAAATTATAGAGATCGCTGATCTCAGTCAATTTAATGATTTCCATTGGAAAGCATTTGGGAGGCTAGTGTGCATCCGCAGCAAAATGCTGCGCCGTGCTGCACTAATTGGCATCTCCTAATAGAACGTCCAGCGCCTCTGGACAATAAGCATTTCTTGGCCCTCTGACTGCCACTTTCTCTGAAAAGGCAGTGTTGCATCGAAAATACTGCAGGGACACCCTATAGACCACATAACCACTACCTTATGCTGTAGTGATTCTGGTGACTATATTGTCCCTTTTAAGTTTCTTAGAGGATAAAGAAAAACTGGCCTTAAGGTAAAAGGGATCCTTTTGGGCACCATAGCAACTTTAAAATTAAGTTGTGATGCCAGGGGTTCCCTGGTGCTCTATTGCTCCGCATATGCTTCTCCCCGGACGTCGTCAACCGGCAGGGGAGACCTAATGCTTTCCTAGGGGGATTCCGGTGATGCTTGAGGACGTCCACTGTCGTTTAGACGAGCAAAAGTCGCATTCGAGCTCGGAAGTCCCTGTAATGACTGTCTGTCTGGTAGACCGCAACTAGAGGAGGAGGTAACCCTAGCAGGTAACTTAGTGCAGTTTATAAAAACTGCAATAATTACATGCTCAGTGTTAAGAGTGATGGGACATTGCACCCAGACCACTTCAATGAGCCGAAGTGATCTGGGTGTCTACAGTGTCCCTTTAAGTAAATTGCAGACAATTCAATGCAACAAAATATGTATACTTATCAATAGCATGTACTTTGTTTTATGTTGCCACAATATTTGTTCATATAGGAGGGACAGGTATGTGGCTCGTGTGTTTTTATTTTTCTATTTTTAAACCCTTTGGTGCAGCGGACCCTGTTGCTCAAATCCATCGATCATTTTGTGAATTCTTATTGGAGAAAGCATTATACTCCTTGGCAAAACCAGAGATTGGCAAAGCGATGCCTGATGAAAATAGGTAAGCAACTTTACTTTTGATCTCTTCAGCTCTTCATATTTTAAGTACTTCTTTTCAAATTCTTTTGCCACCATTTTGTTTTGCAGTGAATTTTCCAGGACTCAAGAGAATTTGAAGCTTCTCTGTGTGTTTGCAGACTCCATAAGCAGCATCACCTCTCTCCCTCTCGGCAGGACTTCTCCTGTGTTGTCATCTGCAGGTAAGAAAACTTTCCTATACTTTGCTGACATACTGTCATTAAGAGCTTTGGTTTCACCTTGTAATTCTGCTCTCTTGACACAGATCCTATATGCCGATGGTGGTACCATGTCGCATCTATGGTAATTGGCTGGCTCCAAGGGGATGATGCTGCAGTGAAATCAAATTTTGTGGATGTTGAAAGGATTCCCAAACTCTTGAACTCAGAGTATGTTACACATTTTACACTCTCTTCCATAACAAATAGCATTTGTCAGTAGGACAAGCTTTAATTTCTTGTGCATTCTCCAAGTTAATGTAGCAAACTTCTTTTAACTGAGCTATCTGAATTAGTAGTGCTAGATGGTCGTGATCTGTAGAATATTAGGGGAATTTCTTCCTTATTCATTAAGTTGGGATCAGTTACCTGTAGGCCAAAATATCCTAGTGCCGGCCCAATCTGTCTACTAGCAAATGGCTTTAAAAACTTCATTAATTTAGTGTTTTCTTTCTTAATTTTTTTTCTTAAATTTAGTAATCCTCTAGTGAAAGCAGTGATGCACGTGTGCAGAGCTATGCAAGTGTCTGTACTGGGTAAATCTGATGGGCTTCAGAGCTCTTTCTGCCATTGTGAGAAAGCTAGTGCTTTCTTGTGGAATAGTCTGAACCTGAGCACCACTTCGAACAGTGACCTGAACAAGGTAATTAGAGTTGAATGGCATGCCTATACTAGTTTGTCAGATCGTTCTTGCTGTAGTTCACAATTTTACTGTATTGCGTTTGCATCTTTAATCTCTACTCATTTTTGTTTTTATATGTGGTTGCTTTTTCCCCTCGTTATTTGTGTATTGTACTCCTTTATACAGTGCGCTGGCAGTTTCTCCCCACATACTGGCTGAAATTATGGAGGTTTCATGAGACTCTTGCGGTCACCATTGTGCATTGTTGTTGCATTGCATGCCTCTTTAAACTTTGTGCAATGTTTCTTCAGTGCAGTATGGAGGCTCCAGCTATCATCGTATATCTGAGCTAAAATTTTGGCATTGATGTCAATAGCACCTTGCCAGAAATGGTAGGTTTTATCATCTGCATGTAGAAAAGAAAGATGGCTTGAAACTAAATGTATATGGGTGTCTACATTGTTGGTGAAGTGCATTTTAAAGAGAGAATTGAATATATGAAAGCTAACGTTTTATCTAATATCTTTAAAAAGTCAAGTTTTGTTGTATCTCATTTCATTTTAATTTTTTGGATTAGTGGTCAGTTTCCTGGCATGATACTTTGCGAGCAATGTGTAACCTTTTCACATTTATGCTTCTAGGTAGTGCAGCTCTTAGTGTGTGACCTACTGCTCTCCATGCGCACTTCGTTATGGCAGAAACAGTCCTGCTCTGGCCCAACACCTGTGGAAGCCAATCACGCACCAACCTCTGTATTAACAGGGTTTCAGCGTGACCTAAGTAGCCTTCGTAGGCTGGCTTTCATCTTTAAACCTGCCCACTGCAAGGTTTGTCTCCAAAGCTTTTGGTGGGGTTGTGGGAGAGTTGTAATATTGCCATGTATAATCCATTTTATGTTTTATTTGTGAAGCTGTTCCTGCATGAAGCCACAGTACGACTCATGGCTGGAGCAAGTCCAACTCGCACTCATCAGCTACTCCAGCACAGCTTACAGAAACGCACAGTGCAAAGCAACAAGGAAGGTTGGTACAAAACTTTAATAATGGATTAAATTAAATTTTGGGCTCTAGTTGTAAAGTACTTTTTCATGTGACCACTAAACAGTAAAGCCTTATTTTATGGAACATGTATCTATATTTTTTAATGTTCTAAGCATGAAAACCACTACTGTGCCCTGTATGATATATTGATAGGCAAACTGTTTCATGGTTTGACTTCTTACCTGGCGTATGCCAGACACTGCTTCCCTGTCTTCTCTCAGCTGGAAGTGATGGCTAGAAACTCCAGTTAGAAGCTCCCTTTAGCTTTCCTGAGAGAATTGCCTGGCTTTTTATTTGAGCTCTTTTTTTGGCTGAAAAGAGGCAAGGAACAGCACCAGAGTACCCCAGGTAAGAAGTCCAACCATTAATAAATGGTTAGCTACTTACGTTGTGCGCCAGGGGACTTCTGGCACAAGAACCATTACAGCAAACAGTCCAAGCACCAGAATCCCCACAGTTCCTTTAAATGTAAATTGCACATTCAAAGTGATCTATACATGTCAAATTTTTAACTTTTTTTTTTTTTTTTAATTGAGGAAACTGGTTGCATGATTTGATGTTCTTTTTGAATTTTGTAATTTAGTGTTGGTAATATGGAATGTATTACTCTTTTAATATTTGTGGTATTCCATAAATGGAATATGAATGAAAAATGCGTTTGAAGCAAACTAAATATTTCTTGTTTACCAATAGGTGAGTTGGTTTCATTACCTGGGCAAAGGGAGAGGGCCACAGCTATACTGCTGGCCTGTCGCCACCTGCCCCTATCCTTCTTATCTTCCCCGGGACAGAGGGTGGTCATGCTTGCGGAAGCTGCAAGAACTCTGGAGAAGGTGGGCGATCGTCGCTCTTACCATGACTGCCAACAAATGATGGTTAAGCTTAGTGGTGGTACTGCCATGGCAGCCTCCTGAAATGGACTTCTAAACCTGATCAAATTATTTCTCAACACACAATGCTCCTCTTACTGGAGCAATACAGGGTCAATTTGTACAAGACAACAAAATGGGCCAGTCTCTTCACGTTTTCTGCACTTCCTACTTGATAAGCTTTCATTGATTCCATTCACAATAAAGGATGGTTGTGTTGGATGAAGGGAGGAAATTAAAGAGGGGGCGCAGTACATGGCATTGCAACATTCCTAAACATGTGCACCTGAACTTTTTTTTTTTTTTTAAATCTGTTGTATGTCAATATGTCTGTCATAGGTCTTTCACTCAGGGTATATATGTGGGGGTTTGTGGGGTATTCTTTTTCTGACATTGCTGACTTTATTCCTGGGAATATTATTTAAAGCAAAATAATTATAGTTGGCATTTCAGTTAGCTTAAAGATTCTTCTGTCCCTGGTATTTTTCCTCTAGCAGCGAATGATGCCAAAAAACAAGCTAATGTTAACAAGGCTGGTATTTAGCATTCAAGTAATCTTTCCCCATTGTCCTCTGGAATATGGACAGTATATGCTTAATGAGCAAGCCTACTAAAATATGTTAAATTAGGCACGTCAACAGCTTTTATGCAATTTAATGTAGGCATTTACTTGGCTACACTGGTATAGTCCTTTTTTATTATATATTTTTTTTATTCTAAGAAGCTGCACAAAGTAAGAATTGCAGCAGCTTTCTGTTCCAAACATGATATTGACTGTTATAAGCTGCAAATGTATAATTCTTGTGACGGAGCTCACGTACTCTGAGTACCTCCATCCAGTCTTTCTTGCCGCTTTCAAGGACCCTGTAATGCTTTAGGGCCAAGTCTCTGAAGCTTGACTGGGGTCTCTCAGGAGCACTCTCCTTCCAGACTGTGATTGTCCCATCTGCCTTTTTCTCTTCAGCTCCTTTCCCAGGCAGGTATCCACATCTCTGCCTGTATTGTGACCAGCTACTGCCTTTACACAGGCACTTGTTTCTCTCAAGCCTAGCTCTTCTTGACTTGTCCCAGGATGCAGGTATCAAGCAGCCAACTAACGGGTCCAAAGACTGTTACTGGGCTCCCTGAATAAATCAACCAGGACACACTGTTCCAAAAGGAACAAACACAGTCAACTTAATTTTTTACTCTGGACTAGCCCATATTCTCATTACATCAAATTTATGGTGCCAAACTCCATTTGATATAAATATCCAAATCATATGGGGAAACATACACACATAGTAACTTGATAACATATTTATAAAGAGGTAAGAAAGAAAGAAAAGAACAAGAAGTATCTCCCATACCTGCAGAAACCATAATATTCAAGTCTTGCTATTCCAGTTCTACATATAGTTGTTGTAGGATCCTTACAACCAACAGATGCTGCTGTACATGTTCCATAGCCAAATCCACCTAGTTGCTTGAAAGAAACAGCAGGACAGGAGAGCACACATAACATGTAACAATAAACACATTACACACATCCTGCACCTAGAATGGGGACAGGGTGACTAAAACGTAAGAATAGTCCAGGTGGCTACATTAAGTGTCCATCTTAACCTCCTGGTGATAGTGACTACTGTCACATACTGTTAACATGTGTGCTGATTTAGCATGAGTGTAAAACACTCGCATGTAAATACAATATTACAGTAAGTACATCTATTCACATTAATGGGTTGTACACATGATTAATTATGCAGTGCTTCTCACATTCCTTTTGCATGGGGGAAGTATTATTTGCTGAAATCTTGCCGCTGGTTACTGCAGCGTACAGTAGCCTGCAGAAGAAACATTTGGTGTATAAGAAGTTATTTTCGAATAGCACTTTTAAGATAATATTTAAAAAAAAAAAAAAAAAAAATGATTGTCATGTCTTAGGGTCACTTTAAGCAAGAAAAAAAAAAGTTGCCTTTCAGAAATCAGTATGTTGAGTTAAAATGCGGCAATTGAGATTTTAGAGTTTAGTAACTTATATTGACTGCTTTCATCTTTGCGGTCTTTCTTTTACTCATGAAAAACAGAACCTTCTGGATCGTATTTGATAATTTATTAATTTTTTTTTTTTTATGAGCCGGTTCACTCTTGTACATTTTTTTTTTTACTGCAGTATGAATAAAATGTGTACCCTTTGATATAGAAAATGTAATTCTCAAGTCCTGCTTGATTTTGATACGTTTTAAGTCTTTTTAGTAGCAAACCATAACATCAAAACCTGTTAAAGAATTTAAAGAAAAAAATTACTGTTATAGTCCACTAAATGCAGCTTTTGGAAATGATTTTTATTTAAGAGAGTGCTTGTGGTTATGATGGTGTGCCTGGCCGAGTGATTGCGGATTAAATAAAACCATGCATGAACTTTTAACTACTTCGTTTTCTTTGTTTCATGCTGTGTGATCGACTGCTAACTAAACATGTCATGTTTAAATTAGTGAAAATGATGGTCAGTCAGCACTTTCGATATACAATGCAACATTCAGCATATAACTTGTTAACCAGCAAAGATAAACTAAACAAAATCGGTGTTTTTTTTTGTTTCAGTCTAGACTTTATGCCCTTTTCATGTATGCCATAAGACCTCCAGTCACAAGATAACCCCAAAATATGTGTGCAGGTTTCCAGTTGACTTTATTTTTTTTTTCTGAACAGTCTGTAAAGTATGTTTTCTTGGTCCGAAAGTCATGGAAATACAGTGGAATGGGCAAAAATGACATTCCGGTCACATGACCTGTATATACATATACAATATGTAAAGAATATACATATTAATATAAAATATGTGTTGGTGAGCTGAAAGGATCTGGGTTTTCATTACATAATCATATGTTTAAACAAATAGTTTTAATATATATATATTTTTTTTTTTACTTTTTTACATTTACACACAATGTAATTTGCCAAAAATGCAGCAATCAACAAAGTACTACCATTTACATATAATTAGTAAACCAAATGAAATTTAGTTGTGCAAGTTTACAACGCATATACACTTTTTATGTAATTACAATGCTCTAATACAAAGTACTGCTGTTTTACAATACCATAATGTTGTGTATTTTTTTTCCGTCTTCAATGAAACTGCAATAAATACCTTTCAGCGTGAACTCCACCGAGAGTGGCTGCCACTAGAGGGACTTCTGGGCTGTTAGGCAACTTTTGGTTGCATAACTGACACTGGGCGTCCTCATGATCTGCATGGGGAAGTCCAGCGACACCGAAAACCCCATAGGAAAGCATTCTATAATGCTTTCCTATGGGGAAATCCTAATGCGAGTATGGCCATTGCTGCGCATGTGCATTAGGTTCCCTCTGCAGGTTGATATCCGGAGGGGAGGAGTAGAGGCAGAGCCAAAACAGCGCCAAGGGGCATCACCGCTGGACCTGGGTAGGTGACCTAGTTAAGTGAAACCCCTTCTGCACCATAAGGAGGGGAAGGCACGCGAGGGAGGAACAATCTACAGTGTTAGGAAAACAAATTCCTGGCACTATAGTTTTCTCTTTAACTAATAGTGTATCCTGGTGTGTGGGATATTGTAGGAGCTTTCCCTGTAGGTTTCCCTGTGCTCTCATAACAAAATATCTATATATCCACTATAGGGGATATAGCTGCAATGTAGAACAAAAACACACGTACAGTTAGAAAAGCATCACGGCATGAATATACAGTTGCTCTTACATATTACAATTTTACTTACAAGAGGTGCATCCCCTGATATTTGGGGACTAATGCCCACAGCTCATTCAACTTGGTTCCACTCCAGCTATGGACTCCGAGGTAGGTATATTTAAATAAATGATACAATAAAAATAATCAATCCAAGTTTCTCTCTTGGTGGGCTTCCTCAAGGACCATCATACATATCTTATAAGAATGTAATACAATATCAATGACCGCTTCCTTCTCACAGCTGTTGATAGTTAAACTGTTTTCTGTAGCGCTGGAAATGCAACTTGGTGTGCGTTCCATCTGGAGACGTACGGTCACATGACCGCGTGCACACCCAAGCATTCCTTCGTTCTAATAAACCAGATCTATAACCTCATCTGCGTTCCATTAGTTCGGAGCTGTCCAGTCACCTGATTATATGCGTGTCCGTGTGTGTTCCACTATTGATAAATTAAGTAATTACGATGTGCATTCAACCCTACAAAATGGAAATCCATATTAGTAGCAACTTAAAGGGGTAATGCTTCATGTGTAATCTACAGCATATAACACATCAGCATAATGTACCAGAAATGCTTGTTCATATAATCTATACATATTTACAGTTGGAACACCTTTTACCAATGACGCCATTATCCACACAACCCTAATATGATTACTTAGGGTTACTACTTCTGTGTGTGCTGATTAGAAATTCCCTAATCTGAATGTAAAGTCCTATGTCATTGCCTTCAGACTAGTGTATAATATCACAACATGAGATGTTAAAGTGCAAGATTGATAACCTATATAATTGTAATGTTCATTAACTAATGTGTGCAACATGTACTGAACTGTTTCCTAATAGAACCCTCTAAATATAACCCTATAAAAATATGTATTTTATTTTTAATTTTTTCTTTCTATAGATTTTTAAGGTTTTACAGTAGTGTGAATACAAACATTGGCCTATTTTTATAATATTGGAAAGCCTTGTATATTTTTGTAAAACTCCTCATCACTTCACTACATTTTTATGCTGTCAATCTCTCTCTTCTACTGAAGTGTCTTACTTTATTTTTTTTTATATTTATTGATCTATTTAAGTATTTTTCAGTTGGGCATTAATATATCTTATTTCTAAATTAGCCTTTTACACAACAGTTTCTTACAGACCCTCGACTCCAAACATGAGTAAACCTATTTCCTCTTTGTCTAATATTGAGTATTTTGTTTCTGCAATAATCAATACACACACAGAGAATCTTATTGCAGATAAATGCATTATTGTCAAGAGATTTCAAAAGTGCTTGTTTTGCTCTCTTTATTCCCCTAGAATAAAGACAAAAGCTTACCATTTTATTCTGACTTACTAATAACTTTGTTTATGTGCATTAGGAGTTAAATAACTAGGTTATTATTAAAGGACAACTGTTACATCAAAATATTTTGTATGTAATCATTATTTCATCAAGTTTTGAAAGGATATTTTTGTAAAAAAAAATTTTTATATGAAGTATATGTAAAAAAAAAAAAAAAAAAATCCCATATCCCCTACCTTTAGTATATAATATCCTTTAGTAGTATACATGCCCCTTCGGTCAGATAGTGTTTAAATCCGTCTGAATCTTTGGTCTAACATGCTTCACTCGGTGTACAATGCAAAAAGGGAAATTTGCAGATGCCTGAAAAGCATAAAGAGCAAATTCAACTGATTATATCCTCAAACATCTTTTTAATGACCACACTGATGCTGATCTTCGTCAAACTGATGTCACTGCACTGTGTAGGTGCAGAAACAGTGAAGACCATAGAGGCCAATTGACAGATTCAAACACTGACCGAAGCTGCATGTTTTTGTCTTATACTAAAGGTAGGAATTGTGTTTTTTTTTTTTTTTATGTGATATATGTATGAGAGTTTTTTTTATTTTTTTAAATATACATTATAAAAAAAAGCTAAAAAAAACAAACCCTTTTCTTTCAATACTTGATAAAATAATTATTAAAAATATTTTTGAGATGATCATAGCCCTTTAAACATATTTTCTGTCTCTGGCTTAAACTGTGTTCTGGGACATTTGCCACAACCTATTCCCATTCTTCCCATACCAACAGCTAACTCCCAATAACTAATTATGTCAATCAAGGCTTTTTTTTTGTTTGTTTGTTTTGTGACTAAGTAATTTAAACAGTTATTTTATATAGTTGAGCTTATAGAACAATTGAAAACATTTTTTAAAAACATTTTTTTAGTTTTGTGTAGAATGACAAGTTTCTTTTTTTTTTTAATTTTTTTTACAAGATTATAGTCATTATTATTGCTATTTTCTATTCATTTGTAAATACATCTTTATTTAAAACTGTACGCACTGCATAAAACATACACAAATTAATTTGACCTAGACCTTGTGATTCTCTAGCCTGTATTCCACAATTGCAATTCCCAGTTCATTGAATATGCTTGTTTTCCTGGCACTAACTTTTATAAAATTCCTTTAGAAACGTTAGTCTTTAACAAATGGATACAAGTATGTTGGGAATCGGCAGTATTGTTTTTGCTGTAACTGATATTCCTTTGTGGCCCATTTAAGAATTTGATAGGAGGAAAAGAGTGAGCGCGATGTATACCCAAAATTCTGAATAAAAGGAGTCTGGTGCCAACATGTTTTTACACATAAAAAAAAAAAAGCTGTTGCTTCGGTTGCCATGTACTAAGCAAAAAGAAAGGGCAGAAAAAATACATTTTCATTAATTGTTACAAATATTAAGTAATTTTCTTGGAAATTTGATGCATTTATTTACCTCAAATAGTTTCACTGTTTTTAATTGTTTTATTGACTGGAAATGTATAATTTCTATTTATTAAGAACAAAAAACCTTTAATACCAGTGTGCTGTGTGTGTATATATACAACATATATTTTATAATTATGTATATGTCTTTTTGCTTGTTTTTTTTTCTTCTTCCATAAATAGACTTGGTAAAAGTTTCTGTATGTATTATTTTGTGCTCAATTTCTTTGTGTTTTTGGACATCTATTCTCGTTCTGTAGAAACAAACCAATTAATACAATTACAAATTACTGTGTTCTTATCTTATTGACAACTTTCTCTTCCATGAGTTTGAATACTGCAACACTACTAAATCAAGTAGAGGAACATGCTCAATAAGGCAGTCTATAATGTGTATTGTCATTTTTTTTATTTTTTTTTTTAAAAAAGATCAATAATACGATATACCACCTCAGGTGATAGGTTTGGGCCATAGAAAGTCAGGCATTCTCTTACCCACTGTGAGAACACATCCTGTCCGGTCTGTGCTGACCGTGAGAACGGTAATTCTCTGGGAGGGCTGACTGGACTTTCCTGGTCCAGGTCTATGAGGGCTGTGTTTATCTCCGGTTTCTTTAGCCCTGCTGAATTGTAACCTCTGTGAGTGAGTAGCTCCTGTAGGACTAGGATGGTCAGATACCTATAGTTGTCTGCCATCATGGTTGCTTTACTTTCTGCTGAACATCTGTCTGGACTGCTTTTCACGGACGATCCCACTTCTTGACACCAGTGTCACGGGTTCCAGGGTTTCTTAGTGTCCCTTGGTCACCACTTCTCTAATCCTCCGTTACTCCTGGATTAAGCTACAGCATACAGTGATTCTAGCCCTCTGGAACTTTATCAAATTCTCCAATATAGTGGACAAGACCAGTCGTATTGGGTAAACAAGAGAACTGTTTATTTCAGAGAAAAACACATGCGTTTATCCCACAACAAGGGGGTCTTCAGCCAGCACAATGCAAACCACTGCCTGGTGTCTTGGTGTCTGTGACATAATTGGGTTAAGACATGATAACTTAATTTCTTGCTGGACACCACGACACCTAGCACAATAGCTTTTACATCATACAATTAACACTAGCTTTCATCCAGCTTAACATTTTATATACTAACTCAACATTAACACAATGTATCCCCATATTCTATATATCATTTTAATGTCTGTGACCAGGAGGCTAGCTGTTATGCCTCTCCAGCAGGCTGTGGCACGGGAGCTTCCGTGACCAGAATTAATTACAAAATGTGGGCAAAATACCTAGTAAAGAAAGTCAAGTCTTTATTCTCAGGGCTTAGCTATTTGAACCTAAATTTTGAAATTCTGTTTTAATTTTACTAAAAGTCAATGTTTAGTGAATAAACCCAAACCTATACCTGATTTTCCCTTCCCCCTGGGCTTCTATATATTTCAGAATCCTTCAGTACCATAACTTAATCGAAATTAGGTTGTCCCTGCGGCTGGTGTCCTTAGGGATTATAAACCGTTTAATACCAAAGTCTCTTCTTCAGTTCCAGTTGTCTCTGCCCCTTTAACATCTGCTTACTGAAAATCTTGAGAAATTAAACCTAGGACTGCCGCGGGCAGGGTTGTTATGGATTGTCTTAGATCGGTCTAACACTAGACCAGTCAGTAGCTTCCATTTCTAAAAGGAAAATTTATTTATGAATGCCCACAGTTTGCCCGCGAGTGTTGGCTGTAAGTAGAGTATTTACTTGTCAGGGAGAAGTTTATTTCATCCATACACCATATAGAGTCAACCTTTTGTATCCAATCTCTCATGGATAGCTTTCAGTTTAGAGGGATTAGCAAATTAGCCGCTGTAAGAAAGTGTGTGATCAGCTTTGTCATAAATCTAGGCATGGTAGTTTGAAATAAGTAAAATAAGAGGTTTGGGTTGCAGTGTGAGCTGGATGTATGTAATAGATTTAATTAGTTTAACAATGTTCTCCCGATATCTTTGAATAACAGAGCACGTCCACCAAATATGGAATAATGTGCCCCTTGATTGGAGACTTCGCCCACACCTATCCGATGCCGGCGTCGATATGCGATGGCGAGTAGTGCAATCTGGCCATTCTCTTGTAATTGCTTCCTTGAGTGTTAGTGTTCATTGAAGATTTATGTAGAATGGTAAATATTTTTGTCCATTCATCTCAAGAGATATCTACATTCAGCTCTTTAAACCCTGTTTACAATGGGTCTTTTGGAGGAATGTCACATCGGCCCTTAATTTGTGTAACTCTGAGAGTGCAATTGAGCTCTTTCTGACGAGTTTAAGCCCTTCGCATTTAGGGTGACCACACAAATTGTAGTCATGTGTCCTGGAGTACATGTGTATTGTCTTAGACAAAAATCCCCCTGGTGTGGGTGGAAAAGGAAAGGGAATGTAAACTATTTACAAGAATTAGATGCAATCCACTTAAATGAGTTAGATCCGGTAATTAGGTGTTCGGCCTAAAAGGAAATCTATGTAAATGAGTAAAATTCGGTATTTAGGCTTTCGGCCTAGAGGTAAACCGCTGGTGTCTATCCCTTGATGGGTGATCAAACAATTGACACCGCAAAGGGTATTGGGTTCAAGTCATTGGGTGGGTGGCAAAAGATACAGAAAAGTAAAGAAATAGAAATAAACTGTATTCTAGACGTGCATGTTTTCAGCAGTTAGAATCCCTAAGGGAAAATAATAAGTTGGGTCTTAGCATGGGGCTCTTGAGTGTAATTTTGTGTTGTCAGGGGTTAGGAAGTAGGCTCAATGTGGTACCTACGCGGTATGCTATTGCTCCATCAATAGCAAGTGTATATGGCATAAGGCTGTTACCTCAAGGGGCATTCCTGGAACATGGTGGAGTGTATCTCGCTCTTCCCTCCCACCTCCCACAACCTTTTCTACTTGTACAATTTAGTTTCAACTCGCTATGGTGGAAGGAGAATGAGTTAAAGTGAAATTATAGTTATGCTGTGAGAAAGAGGTAAGGAATAGTTCTGAATATATGGGAATATATTTATATACCATATGGGACACTCGCAAAGATATAGAAAACGCACATCTGGTATCGATGGGTACAGGTACCCAGCAAAGAGGCTTAAAAAATATCCATAACAGTAAAAAGATAGGGGAGGAGAACCAGAGGAGAAGTAGAGCACAAAGTAGGGGGAAAAAAAGCAAGTGGATCCCCAAGAGTTAGAAAGGGGGTTGCCCCATGAGTGCTGAATCGTCCCCTCCCTTGCCAATTTAAGTTAACCTCCTGACTATAGCTATGAGCATTAGGTAAAAATAATTCTGAAACTGTACGACCCAAGTCTGGACACATTACATGAGAGGCTTCGAGTTCCAAACCTGCTACCCTCAAGGGTGAATCAAGACCAGACCTCGGCCATCATTAGGTCAACAGGGGATCACTTAAAATACCTCAGTGAAATTATCCATGTATCTCTGATCTAATTGTAAGTCCCAGTCAAGTAATTTAGTCCTGAACACGGCTCGAGTGATGGGAGTTTCCCATTTGATGAAAGGCTTGCAGGATTCGTTTTCCGATAATGTCTATGGGAGATGTCTCGTGCTTAAACCCATTGCGAAGTGAAGTAGTGGTATGATATGTATAAGTTTGAAGCCCCTTGCTACAGGTGGGTTTTGGATAACCATTGTCTCTCACCAATGGTCTGCCTGTCATATAAAGGAGAAGTTTGTTTTGTCATCTCAAGTCTTAGTTGTTCTGAATAAACTTTCCCTGAAACCACAACTGAATATAAAATAAAATAATCTGGAAACTTTGTAATCCACGTTTTAAGTATGGGTAGATCTTAAGGTTTGAGGGCCTTTGGTGAGTATCAGATATAGGTCTGTTCTTCTTATTTTGTTAGTTGACTGCCAATATTGCCTTTGAGGAAGTTTCTGAGTAGTGTGAGGTTGTTGAGGAGAATACAAATCAACCACTTGTATGTCTGGCAATCCTAGAGCAAGTAGAAACATCTTGACATCTTGTATTGAAGCGATAGTAAATGTTGAGCCTTGTTGTGTGACAATAAGTATAAAAGGAAATCCCCATCTGTAACAGATATTGCGGGCTCGCAGTTGATCAGTTTCAGTACCCTCCTTATCTGAAGCATCAACCAGGACAGGGCTGGGTAAATTTACATAGTATTGTTATGGAACAGAAGTAGAGGGGATGTTTGCCTCATGGCCTGTATAATTTCTTCCTTATCGGAATAGTAGTGTAGACTGCATATAACATCCCTAGGGGTTTCTGAGGGTGCACCTCTGGGTTTCAGCGAGTGGTGCACTAGGTCCAGAAGCAATGGAGTCTGTCGGTTTTCCAAGAAGCAGATTAAAAAGTTCTTGTAGTACTTTTTTTTGTAAATCTTCCTGCTCTTGTTCCGGCAGGCCTTTAATTCTTAAGTTATTCCTCCTGATGCGATTATCTAAGTCATCTAGGGATCTCTGGTAAGTGGGCAAGTATGAGGTTTGTGCATTTGCTGGAGTTGTGTATAGATCACATCCCTATCGTCCTCCAGGGAGCTCACCCTATCGTCAACAGGACAGATGTCGGCTCCGAAGGCTTCTATTTTTTTTAAAACTAGCTTTCCAACTTGTGGAACATTGAAGCCACTTGTGGAACATTAGAAGATAAGTTTTGATAAGATCACGGAGGTCAGAATTTCTCTCAGAGTAACAGCCAACAGAGCCAGTTGGGCTTGAAGGCAGCGAGACTTCTCCTTGTGACTCTGACGTCATTTTGGAAGAATTGTGCTCCAATACACGATCCGATGAATCTTGAAAACAACTTGGCAAGTGAGCCACTTTTTGCATTCGGGGGGTCTTTCCTGTAGTATGGTGTCATCTCCTTAGGGAGAGAGTGTTTAGATAAGACCCCTAGTCACTAAAAGGGGTACATCCAGGGAGGCAACTCTTGCATATGTGTGGTTTGCTGGATCTTCAGGATTAGAGGCGGAACCCTCTCTGTTTCTACAAGAAATATTGCCCCGGTAAGTATAAAAAAAAATCTATGTTGGCTAAAGTAGACTACTTTCTAACTGCTGTAAAGGAAATTAAAAACAAAAGACTGGCTGATGGAGAGGGCTTTTCCTGTCCTTTCTGCTGGGAGGTGCAGAGCTAACCCATAGATTATTGCTGCCATGTTTGATCAACCCAGCCTTTGTCTTTAAGCTAACGTTTTAAGAACTTTTAGAACAACCTAAAGGGACAATATGCAGTGAGACTAAAAGTATAAGAGGATAAAGTCTAATTTATAATTTTCAGAAAAAGCCATCACAGAAAAGCTATTTCTGGTTTTGGCACATGAGGAGTTGGTGAACTCGTTAGTGGGTATTTAAAGGGATACTATAGTGCTAGGAATACAAAGTTGTATTCCTAGCACTATAATTTCCTTCCCCTACTGCTTCCCCCATGGTAAGGGTTAATAAATCCTTACTGTATTTACCCGATTCCAGCGCCGAAGTCCCTCAGTGCTGATTTGGCGCTCCTATGGGGGGAGAGAGGAGGGTGCACTAATGCGCATGCACGGCCTACACTGCAAGTGCATTAGACCCTCCCCATAGAAAAACACTGCTGCAATGTTTTCCTATGGGGATTTTACCGATGCAGAGCATGAGGACGTCCAGCTTTAGGCAACCAAAAGTCGCCTAACAAGCAGGAAATGCCTCTAGTGGCTGTTTCATTGACAGTCACTTGAGGCAGTCTTAACCCTGCAAGGTAACTATTGTGGTTTACAGTCGTAACTAGAAACCATGGGGGCCTGTGTGAAAATTGCCCTGGCGCTCCCCATGTGTCTCATCCCTCCCCTCTTCAGTCCCTCCATTTGTCTCATTCCCTTGTCTCAGTGCTTCAATGTGTCTCATTCCCACCCACAGCTACTCCATGCATGTCATTCTACTCCCAGCCCCACCATGTGTCTAATTTTCTCCCCAAAGCCTCTTCATGTGTCTCACTTCCTCCACCCAAAGCCCTTCCATGTGTCTCACTTCTTCCCACTCAAAGCCCCTCCATGTGTTCACTTCCCCCCCTCTAAGTGTCTCATTCCCCCCAGCCCCTCCATGTGTCGCAATGTTTTTATATGGAGTATGCGTGTGAATGTGGGGAGTGTACTTGTGTGTAGTCCTGTTTGGTTTTAATGTACTTTTGCCATAAAAAACAGTAGTTTACTTGTTAACTTTGAATGTAGAGGTATGTCTGTATGTAGTTTCGACATTTGAATGAATGGGTGTATTTGTGTGTAGTGGTGGTGTTTAAATGTTGAGATGCAGCTACTCACACTAACACATACAGATACACAAACTGACATTCATACAAACACTGACATACACAGATACACAGGGGCACACACCAACACACATGCAGATCTAGCATGGCATTGATCTGGGACTGGAAGTCTGGCCAGCTGCAGGTCCCATCCAACGCTTTTGCAAGGTTTTTGCTGGGCTGCACTGATAAGTAGATTTGGTGGAAAAGTACAGACTATTCACCCTTTCATTATTAAGTTTCTTATAAAAGAATAGAAAACTTGGCACTCGTTTGGAGTACTATCCACCTGTAATATGGACGTGTATTGCTGGTTCTGCTGATTTCCCAGTAAGAGAGGGTCCCCTTCCAGACTAACTGCTAGTTTTCTCAGTCGAGTGCAGCAAGTCTCTCTTATGGTGATGTATACATTGAGCTGTTTATTTGAGCTGTTCCTTTAAGCTGAATTTTAAGCTGAATGATTACTTATTAATTAAGTCTTTGTTAGTCAATAAAGTTTGTATTGATTATTTACAAGTACTTGATGTCAGTGTCTTTCTCAAATACTTAATTCACTCATCCCGAATAGGGTTTTGGTGCCCATCAATATCTTTAAAAATCTTAGGGTAATTGATTATTGCTTTTTGATATTGGCGCTTCATGAATTTAATGATTAGGCACAACACAGGATTAAGGGGACAGGGACATTGCACCCAAGCAACTTTAGTGAGATGAATTGGTCTTGGTGCCTAAGGTGTTCCTTTAATAGTGATTTCACAAAGATGGAAAATTTAATTTTTATATTTAAATGAAGCAAGGGTCGGTGGTGATAGATTATGATATGTGAACAGGGGACTTTACAGATGCATTGGATTTAGTTTTTTGTTTTCTGACATCTTAATGGCAAATAATTTGTGTGATGAAAATCTTTTTTTTTTTTCTTCTTCTTCCTGATCCAGTGATGTATAATCCTAACCGGTAACACAAGGAAACCGTGTCTAAATAAGCTAGAAAAGCTAATCCTGATCCTAATAAAACAAAAGATATATCCAAAATGATTACAGGAATCAGATTGCACCTGTACATCTCTTAACTTTGTGTGTACAGTTAAACAAACAATTCTACACTTCAGTAAACATTTCCATCTACTAAGAATTACAAATTGCTTAACAAACAATGTATTATCCTGAACTGAACTCCTCTGTTTGGGATGGGCTGGAGATTCCGTAAAATTAACTGTTTAATACTAACTCTATTAACTACCGTATCTTCCAGAATATGATCACCAATTGCTGTTGAACAAATTGAAATCTGATTCCCTTTTAAGCCTATTTAGAAGAGCGTTCTATTCATGTAAATATGGTATCAATCACATGGCTATAGTGAAGGAAGAGAGCAGGAAAAGGTTTTACACTGGAGTGTAATATACACAGAGAGCAGCCTCTGAAAATATATACAGAGTGACTAGGGCAGGTTGAGTGTGGAAGAGCAGTACATGCTGTAGTTGTAAACTGAGCTGAATCACACAAAAACAATTGCACATTATGAAGCAACTATCTGATCCATTTCTGCCTTGGCCTTCATATAACATTCTACTAGGAATCACCATCATTGTTGTCGGTCTTCTGCTGCTAGACTTCACAAAGCGCAGGAAAAGGTGGCCACGCTATCCACCAGGTCCCCGTTCTTTTCCATTTGTGGGGAATGCGCTGCAGATTGACTTATCAGACCTTCGCGTCAACTATAAAAAGGTAAGATTCATGGGAAATCTGTCCAGACTAGCTATAAATATCAAAGCACCGTGTATATGTTATGAATAGCATTGCCTGGTAATTATCGAGCCAATAATTTATATCATACCTAGCTAATAATTAATACACACAAACATACATATAAACACAGAAAGAATTTGGGGAAACCAAAAATAGCATTATCTATAGCCAGGACCGATGCGAGGATTCGGCAAAAATTCATTTTGCTGCCCCCTCATGAATGCAACTACCGTATATTATATTAAAAGTTTATTCACTAAACTCTGATTTGCAGTAAATTTAAAACCAAATTGCAAAGTTTAAGCAAACACAGCTGAACAGTGACTGTAGCCGAATTGGAGAATTCTTCTAGATCAGCTATTTTGGCTTCAATTTTGCGATTTGGTTTCCAGTTAGGTCTGATCAGTGCTCATTCCTCTCTCGTAACAATCTGTGTATTCTCTCTCAGCAGCTTTTATCCCCAACTTTCTCCTGTTTCTTTATTCCAAAGCTTACAGTCTCTGTGTTCATGATTTCTCTGCCATTGATTCTCTCCAGCCCGTCTTTATTTTTCTTGTAGGGTTATTCGCTAAAGTGAGAGCTGCTGGGAGTTCAAAGTGAGAAGCTTTTATTTGATATTTTGAATCCAACAATTCTCACTTTAGTGAATAACTCTGCCGTTTTCTTATCTTTACCCTGTCTATTCATTAAACAGTGAGCTAAAATATAACTTGCAACATTTAGGCCAAAACGGAAGAGTTGTATAAAGTCACCATCTCCACTACTTTTCATAACGTTTTCAAATCACTGTTTAGTGAACAGACTCCTAAGTGTCCAGTTGCCTCTTTAAGAGAGACAGGCCACGACATTTAGTGGAAAATGTCTCGGAAACAGCGAAGACATTTAGGAAACTTTAAGGAGCAGAAATGGACCGGTGAGGCTGGAACAGACCGGGAAGGATAGAAAGCTTGTTGAGGTATTTAGGAAACAGAGACAGACTGGTAGATATTTTAGGAGAGACACCGTGAGATCACACTTATGGAAAGAAAGATACTGCCCCTATATAACAAGCTACATTCAGTACATGCATCCATACATACGCATTGCCCAATACACACATCCATCCGTACACACATACTGCTCAATACATCCATCCGTACACACATACTGCTCAATACATCCATCCGTACACACATACTGCTCAATACATCCATCCGTACACACATACTGCTCAATACATCCATCCGTACACACATACTGCTCAATACATCCATCCGTACACACATACTGCTCAATCCAAACATCATTACACACATACTGCTCAATCCAAACATCAGTACACACATACTGCCAATACATCCATCCATACACACATACTGCCAATACATACATCAGTACACATACACATTGCCAATACATCCATCCATACACAATGCCCAATACATCCATCCATCCATACACACTGCCCAATACATCCATCCATCCATACACACTGCCAATACATACATACATACATACATACGCATTGCCCAATACACACACCCATCCGTACACACATACTGCTCAATACATCCATCCGTACACACATACTGCTCAATCCAAACATCCGTACACACATACTGCTCAATCCAAACATCAGTACACACATACTGCCAATACATCCATCCATACACACATACTGCCAATACATACACATTGCCAATACATCTATCCATACACAATGCCCAATACATCCATCCATCCATACACACTGCCAATACATCCATACATACATACACATTGCCCAATACACACACCCATCCGTACACACATACTGCTCAATACATCCATCCGTACACACATACTGCTCAATCCAAACATCCGTACACACATACTGCTCAATCCAAACATCAGTACACACATACTGCCAATACATCCATCCATACACACATACTGCCAATACATACACATTGCCAATACATCCATCCATACACAATGCCCAATACATCTATCCATACATACACAATGCCCAATACATCCATCCATCCATACACACTGCCAATACACACATCCATCCATACACACATCCATCCATACACACATCCATCCATACACACATACTGCCCAATACACACATCCATCCTTACACACATACTGCCCAATACACACAACCATCCATACACACATCCATCCGCACATCCATCCTTACACACATACTGCCCAATACACACATCCAAACACACATAATGCCAATACATCCATCCACATGTCAGACAAGTTCACTGTAAGTAAATCTTTTGTTTTCATTATAATATAAAATTATATTAATATGTATTCTAAATATAATTGGTCACATACTCACTATCACACGCACACTCTGACATACACACACAATGTCACTTACACACTCTCACTAACACTCCTACACACACTCTGATTGATATAAACACAATGTTACCAACACTCATACACACACTCTTCCTGACATACACATGATGTCACTTACACACTTTCAGTGACATACACACTCATGAACCGCTGATGCTGAGACGATACGTCACACTTTGCACTTTATGAGGTGGTGTACCCAGAAATAAACATACCTTTTTGATCCTGTAGTGCTGCCTGTCTTCATCAAATTTTGTGACTTGACTGCTGGATTCAGCATCGTCCACCTTTTGCTCGGAGCACCTCCATGGTAGAAGGCTGAAGCTTTTAAGCAGAACCTGTGTTCAGGGTTTGTTGTTTATGTTGTATACACACTCAATGTCACTTATGCACTCTCACTGACACACATACACACACTCTTACTCAGGGCCGGTGCAAGGATTTTTGCCGCCCTAGGCAAAAAAAGTTTTGCCGCCGCCCCCATATGTCCTGCCCACCATGTGACATCACAATGCCCCGCCCATATGCTCTGCCATATCGGCCAACGCCAGTCTTCACAAAGGGTCTTTTATCTGAAAAGACAGTGTGTTTACATTAAAAAGCCTACAGGCACAGGCTATAGACACCAGAACCACTACATTATGCTGTAGTGCTTCTGGTGACTATAGTATCCATTTAATGTGAGGTAAATTAGAGATTAGTGCCACTAATAATATATTGGATTGCCTACTTACCACCAGATAAGGACAAGAGGCTGATGATGGGCTCAGTCTGGCTCCACAGGTCTGGTGTAGAAGAGGCTCTCTGGAGACTGTTTTTAACAGTGCTCACAACAATTAACGAACAGGAAGCAGCTCCATTTTTTAGGGCCTCTTACACAGCTCAAGGTCTGGGCTCCCAGGGGGCATACGCCTACAATGCCCACCCATAAATCCACCTACATGGCCCATCCATGAGTTGGGGATGTTTTATGTGTGCAATTTGTGTAAGGGATGTAGTGTGTTTATAGGGGAATGTAGTGTGAGTTTGCGTGTAAGGAATGCATTGTATGTTTCTGGGTGTGTGTGTGTGTAAGGGGTGCAAGGTTTGTTTCTGTGTATGTAATTGAATGCAGTGTGTGTCTGTAAGGGGGGCATTAATTATGTAAGAGAACGTAAGGGATGCATTGTGTGTTTCGGGTGTGTCTGTGTGTGAGTAGGAATGCATTGTATGTTTCTGTGTGTGTGTGTGGGGGGGATGCATTGTGTATGTGTGTAGTGTAAAAGAGAGGGTTTGTGGGGTAGGATAGGGACTGAGAGGGGAACAGCTCTTTATTTTTTATTTTTTAAATTCATAGTGCTCTCCCCTCCGGTCAATTATTGATTTCCCCCTCCCTTCTGTCCCTCCGTGTTCTCCCCTTCTGTCACTTAGTGCTCTCCCTTGGCCCCCTGTCCCTCTGCAGTCCCCCCTTGGTGGTCTTCTCACTCCCCCCTCCCCCCCTTAGTGTCCTCCCTCTCCCAAATCCTTTACTGGTCCTCCCTCTCCCAAACCCCTTAGTAGACCTTCCCCTACTCCCCCCACCCCCTTAGTGGTAATCTCCCCCCCTTAGTGGTCCTTACCCTCCTCCCCTCTCCTTAGTAGTCCTCCCTCCTTACCCCCCTTTGATGATCCTTCCCCCCCCCTTAGTGGTCCTCCCTCTCCCAAACCCCTAGTGGACCTCCCCTCCTCCTCCCTCAGTGCTCCTTATCTCCCCACCCCCGTTACCCCGTATTCCTTCACCCCCCTCCCCCAGTGGTCCTGACTCACCCCTCCCCAAGTGGTCCTTACCCTCCCCTCCCCTAGTGGTCCTTACTTCCCCCACCCCTCCCCTAGTGGTCCTTATCCCCCATCTCCCCCTCCCTCCCCTAGTGGTCCTTATCCCCCCTCCTCCCTCCCTTCCCTAGTGGTCCTTATCTCCCCCTCTCCCTCCCCTAGTGGTCCTCATCCCCCCTCTCCCTCCCTCCCCTAGTGGTCCTTATACCCCCCCTTTCCCTCCTAGTGGTCCTCAACCCCCCCCCCTCCCTCCCTCCCCTAGTGGTCCTTAACCCCCTCCCCTCCCTCCCTCCCCTAGTGGTCCTTAACCCCCTCCCCTCCCTCCCTCCCCTAGTGGTCCTTAACCCCCTCCCCTCCCTCCCCTAGTGGTCCTTATCCCCCCCTCCCTCCCTCCCTCCCTCCCCTAGTGGTCCTTATCCCCCCTCCCTCCCTCCCTCCCCTAGTGGTCCTTATATCCCCCCCTCCCTTCCCCCCCTAGTGGTCTTTACCCTCCCCTCCTGCCCATGTAGCGTGGCCAGGCGGCGCGGAACACGGGACAGGAACCTCTGTTTACTGTACCCGGCCGCCGCCGGACTGAAGGGAAGTGCACACTGAGTGAGCACTTCCTGTCATTCTGTTGGCGGCCGGGTACAGGAAACAGAGGTTCCTGTCCCGCGTTCCGCGCCGCCCGGCCACGCTACATGGAGAGACCGGCAGGAGGGAGCGCTGTGCGCTTCCCTCCTGCCAGTCACTCAAACCCGGCCGCCCTCCATGCAGCAGTGCTGCGCCGCCTGAGGCTTGTAAAAGCGCTCAGGCAGCGCAGCATGAGGAGCGACACCGGGCACAGGGATCCGGCGCCCCCTGCTAAGTTGCGCCCTAGGCGGCTGCCTAGGTCGCCTTACAGGTGGCGCCGGCCCTGCTCTTACTGAAATATACACACTCATACCAGTTTACATAGTTAGTTTGTTTAAACAGACACAAACAAATAGCACAAACACGTACGTACAAACATATATATAACAACTAGTCCCCCTTAGACTCCATGTGGCCCTACCTGAGTGCTGTTACAGGAGGAGATGACCAGCCTTGTTCCCTGTAGGGCGGAGCAGGGGAGCCGGCTCCCTGTTGAGTGTTTCCGGTCTTCACAAGCAGGGGGCAGCTGGGATACCAGATCAAGTCCTGGCGTCCCAAGCCTGAAGGAAGCATTCTGCGCGGGTCCTGGGTTTACCAGAGCAGATAATTGGTGGGCGCCATCAAAGCAGAGGTAGCCCAGAAGATGAAGCAGCTACGTTGGAGGGTGGCTAAAAAGCCAATCACTCAGCGTTCCAACCCCAGACACGAGCAGCCCACCAGGAAACTTCCCGGGGGCGACCCCAGCAGGGAATGCCCCAGGCGAATGCCTTAAACGCCTAATGGTAGCGCCGGCCCTGTCTATAGCCAAGTAATCTTTTACTTGGTTGCGCTAAAATCCCAGGAGTTTCTCTTGGAAGTTATCTTTTTTTCACACTCTGTTTTAGATATATGCAAAAATACTGATATGGTAGCAAACTTTCTCAGCATTCCCTTAATTTGTTGTAAAAAAAAATAAATAAAAAAATATCCCTTTTGGATCTATATATTAAATATCAGATATCTCTCCAGCATAACGCTCTGTTAATTTACAGCAGAGTTTAATTTTGTTGTGGCTTTATTAAAATAGTGTGCACCGGGGGGCGGAGTCTGACCGCCGAGGCGAACAGACGTGCACGGAAGGGGCTCCTGACGGGCAAGCGATAAAACGGGCAAAACCGACGGCTGTATAGCCCATAGATCCCCCAAAGTGTGCTACCCACGTCGGGGGCACACCAAGGAACCGGGGGATACCCTCCTGAAGCCGAACGGGGCACACAGCCCAATAATCTACCTGAGGCCTGCGGGAGATGGAGCCGGGGAGAGGCGGCCGCTCTCTCCGGAGCCGGACACCCCAGCAATCACAACTAGCCGTTGAACCCCCCCCCCTATGGACCGGTGGGGGTCATCCCGGTCCCCGCAAGGCAAGCGGACAAGCGACGGCAATCGAACATGCTAAATTGGCAGACACACGAGTCAGGCAGGGCGCTGCCTTCCTCCTTGGAGGCCCTGGACTTGCTGTGCTCAGCCTTCCATAAATTACTATGCAGCAGGGGTATACCCTACCTTCATGCAGTGCGGGCAGTGGCCGGGTGGATTCGACCGATGACCCGCAGACGTTATTATGGAGACCCACTGCAGGTATTCCGCACACAGAAAATACAGGCGGCTCCCGAGAACCTCACACAGAGGAAGAGCACTGGGCCCCGCACATCACCCCAGCACAGGCTAAAGCAGAAGCAAAGCATCCGACAAACAAGATTTATCTGTACCCATCGCCGCAGACCTCCGACACCCTCATCACCCATAATCCGCGGGCCTTTCCGGTTCCCCATGCTAGGTCCGAATCACAGAGACCCGGAACATCTCTCTGACCCGCTGTACCGCGGGAAACACCACCAGAAGCCGGACGCCTTGCAATCAGCCACAAACAAGCTTCGGACGCCCCAGGCGCCTAGGACTCACAAGGTCAGCGAGTGGCTCCCAGAAGGGATCGGATGAGCCCAGGCAAGGGCTCAGGGTCCACCAGGTACACCTTGTCGAAGCGGGACTCCCCCACCATGCCTCTTTACATAAGAACTGCTCCCCGCATACATGCCGAACGTAATGTACTAACCATTGAACTACCTTCATCTCTCCCCTCTGTGGTATTTTTGGCCAACGCTCTCTCCCTCATCAAAGCATGGCTTTATGCCTCTATAGTTTAGCATGTCCCTTAACAAAGTGCCAATATTACATATATTGATTAGCGTTTGAATCCCTCTATTAATATCTTGGTAAGCCTGTTTCACAACCTGATCCTTCACTAAGGCACCAGAGTGGGACTGCGATATACCTCTTGCGGGGGAAGGCTGACCGGGACTCTAGACACTACAGAAGCCTCCTACAGGTTCTACTTGTAAATGTTATAATTTTCCCTGTGGTTTCTCTTTTTCATTTGATGTTTCCCTTATACTTTTATGTTATACTCTACAACCCACTGTTTAGGCCACCTCTCCATGTTAGCACCAATGATACGCAATTACGCACATGGCAGGGTTATTGCACTATCCTAGCAACGATGTTGAGCTTCAGATTCATATATATAAGCGTAGCTCCTATAGCAACGTGAAGCGTTGGATATCTTACATCATATGTACATGTTTCTAGCGTATTACCACTAATGATATGCATTTACGTTACTTGAATTGTTTATAGCGCGATTATAGAACCGTTCTAACGTACTTATAATTCCAATCTGTGTTTAAAGCCAAATGTTTAAGCCTGATTTAAAACTAAAATATGTGTCACACACGCACTAAAGCGAGAGATAACCTGTCACACACGCACTAAAGCGAGAGATAACCTGTCACACACGCACTAAAGCGAGAGATAACCTGTCACACACGCACTAAAGCGAGAGATAACCTGTCACACACGCACTAAAGCGAGAGATAACCTGTCACACACGCACTAAAGCGAGAGATAACCTGTCACACACGCACTAAAGCGAGAGATAACCTGTCACACACGCACTAAAGCGAGAGATAACCTGTCACACACGCACTAAAGCGAGAGAGAACCTGTCACACACGCACTAAAGCGAGAGATAACCTGTCACACACGCACTAAAGCGAGAGAGAACCTGTTTCTGGTAATGTGATACAAACCTTAGTACCAACATCATAAACAAATATGAATACCGCACTCAAAAAGACCTTTGGGCAATAAAGCTTATTGCTAATCACGCTTTTAATTCAAAATATTTATTGTGTAAGTTTTAAATAAATTCATAAAGGTAATAGTATATCCTCATAGTGACACTCATTTCAAACTATTTACATATATACACACACACAGGACCCTCCTTCGTCTGTAATAAAGTTCATAGTATATACACGTCAATGTACAATAGGTAATGATCCAAAAAAACTAAGAAAAAATATAAGAAAAAAATTATGAAAATGATGAATAATAAAAAAGGAGAAACAAAATGAAAAAATGAAAAAATAGAAAAAATCTAAAAAGTAGAAAAAAATAGAAAAAAAAAAAAAAAAAAAAAAAAAAAAAAAAAAAAGTAGTGATGAAACGAAAAATTGATGAAACAATCAAAATAGAGAAAAAAATAGAAAAAATAATGCAGTCCTAACAAGATAGTAGTCCAGAATATAGTGCACTATATATATCACTTTATAATGGATGGATCTCACCAATGTGTCAGTAGCTGTATGGTGTCCGTGGTAGGAGGATGCTGTAGATTGCAGATAGTAATGTCCTGAAAGGGGATGAAAAAAAGGTGTTGAAAGTTTCCTGTTCGATGCACAGTAATCACTCCGGCAACAGTGGTCAGCCAGTCAGGTCACTAGGTACTCCTTTGAATGTACTGCTGTGTGATCCGGTCAGATAGGCAGGTCACTGGGTAATCTTTGAATGGGTGGGTAATCCTGTGGATGGGTTTGAATGGGCTGCGCGCTCGGGACGTACGTGTCCCTTCGATGGCCCCTGTTCTCTCCGAGAGAACAGGGGCCATCGAAGGGACACGTACGTCCCGAGCGCGCAGCCCATTCAAACCCATCCACAGGATTACCCACCCATTCAAAGATTACCCAGTGACCTGCCTATCTGACCGGATCACACAGCAGTACATTCAAAGGAGTACCTAGTGACCTGACTGGCTGACCACTGTTGCCGGAGTGATTACTGTGCATCGAACAGGAAACTTTCAACACCTTTTTTTCATCCCCTTTCAGGACATTACTATCTGCAATCTACAGCATCCTCCTACCACGGACACCATACAGCTACTGACACATTGGTGAGATCCATCCATTATAAAGTGATATATATAGTGCACTATATTCTGGACTACTATCTTGTTAGGACTGCATTATTTTTTCTATTTTTTTCTCTATTTTGATTGTTTCATCAATTTTTCGTTTCATCACTACTTTTTTTTTTTTTTTTTTTTTTTTTTTTTCTACTTTTTAGATTTTTTCTATTTTTTCATTTTTTCATTTTGTTTCTCCTTTTTTATTATTCATCATTTTCATAATTTTTTTCTTATATTTTTTCTTAGTTTTTTTGGATCATTACCTATTGTACATTGACGTGTATATACTATGAACTTTATTACAGACGAAGGAGGGTCCTGTGTGTGTGTATATATGTAAATAGTTTGAAATGAGTGTCACTATGAGGATATACTATTACCTTTATGAATTTATTTAAAACTTACACAATAAATATTTTGAATTAAAAGCGTGATTAGCAATAAGCTTTATTGCCCAAAGGTCTTTTTGAGTGCGGTATTCATATTTGTTTATGATTATGATTAGGAGGTTGTTGTGGGGTTAAGCCTCGAATACCTGCACCTTGCGTAATTGAGTGCCAGCACACAGTGTGTCTTAGTACCAACATCATTTATCTTGCCTTAATTATTCATATGCCTACAACTGTTTACTCTTATATGTATAGTTTTAAGTATCAAAGTAGTCAGGAAGCTGCAGTCAAATCCACTCTTAATCTGATTGTTACTGCATAAGACATATCAACTTTACCTTTAAAAATGTGCATGTTTTCTCAAGACCACTGTTTGACTTATTTATGTTCCCATATTGATAAACGCTGTTGTGGCGCAAGTTTATATTCTGTAACCACCTGCACTACAAAAATAAAGAATTAAAAAAAAAAAAAAATAGTGTGCACCAAATATTAGCAACAATCCAATGTATATATTTTTTTCCCCAAAACTTTTACTTACAAAGTATCCATTTCATCTATAAAGTCACTAAGCAGGCATGTTACTCCAACCTTTTTTTTTTACAGTGTTATTATTTGTAGCAGAACTTTGTATGTTTTTCTACATAAGCACAGCTAGCATTTGTTTGCAAGACAGCCTGTTGATCCCACACTTCTGAGGGCACCCAAGGCTATGCTGCACACAGCAACCTTTTGGCAGTGTGTATTATTATTTTATAACTATAAACCAAATTGGCATCACCCGAAACATTTGTTTAGCCAAAAGGCAGGACTGCATTATCCTTAGTTTTGAGAAAATTGTCATGTATAACGATGGCGGTATTTTTCATCCTTTCCGTTTAACTCGAAACCTTTTGAGGTTGCCTAGAGATAGACATAGTCAACATCCAGCTTACCAGTGTGGTGAAATCTAGAGCAAAATGTTCATGGTTCTCCAGTCTGACTATAGACATCTTGTCATAAGATATACTTTCTGCAATTAAATAAAATATAACCTCACAGTAGGAGCTGGTGAAGTTTTAAGATGGCAGGGTATCAGGCTCCTTTCCCAGAATTTTTTTTCCCTTCCTATACAGTACAGAGATACTCATAGAATACAGAAAGCTGAGCATAATACAGAAACGCTTATACAATAAAACAAGCTGGACACAACATAAAGATAGAGATATATATTTATTGCACAATTAGGGAAAATTTATTCATACTTACCGTAATTTTCTTTTCCTGGCTATTCTTCATGGCAGCATTTAACAGCCAATAGGACAGGAAAAACAATTAAGAATTCAATTATCCCTGAGGTATAAGAGATCCCAGAAGACTAGGTTCCTCAGTCTAGTAGCAAGCAGATCCGACAAAACAAAATGGGTGGGTAACCCAAATGCTGCCATGAAGAATAGCCAGGAAAAGAAAATTACGGTAAGTATGAATAAATTTTCCCTATTCCTGGCTAATCATGGCAGCATTTAACATATGGGGAATACCCAAGCAGTAAATACCACAGGGAGGGAATAGATGCTCAGAAATATTTATTTGCTTCGAGAAGTACATGAGTTTAGGACCAAAAGTCCAAATTGCAGGCTAGAATCCGAAGAAACATCCAGTTTATAATGACTAACAAACGTTCCTATAGAGGACCAATTAGCAGCTTTGCAAATGCTCTCTGGTGACACTCCAGACTCTGCAGCCCATGAAGTGGCAATCGACCTGGTAGAGTGTGCCTTTATATTCTGTGGAACAGGAACACCTCGTACCTTATAAGCCCTTGAAATAGTGGAGACAGTCCAGGAACGGAGAGTAGAGACAGAGGCCGCTTCGCCCTTACGTGAGCCCCCAGGGAGAATGAAGAGTTGAGGAGATTTTCTCCATGCCTTAGTCCGTTGAATGTAAATCAAGAGACACCTCTTAAGGTCCAGCATGTGACACTTTTCTTCCATCTCGTTTGACGGATTCTGAAAGTAGACTGGAAGACCGATCTCCTGGTTCAGGTGGAAAGGAGAGACTACCTTAGGAAGAAAATCTGGTCTGGGACGGAGAATGACTTTGTCATGATAGAAAGTGGTATAAGGTTCTTCAACCGACAAACCACTTATGTCTGCCATTCTTCTAGCTGAAACCAATGCCAGTAGAAGCAGGGTCTTCTGAGTCAGGGACAACATATGAACTTCTTCCAACGGTTCGAAAGGTTGTTCCATCAAGGCCTGTAGAACCAAAGGTAAATCCCAAGGACACTTGAATGCCCGGATCGGAGGTTTGATTCTAAGAACTGCTTTCATGAAGCGCATTACCATGGGGTTCATAGCCCATCTGACACCTGACATGAGATAGCGGAACAATGAGCCTTGAGAGTGTTCAGACTTAAACCTCTATCCAACCCAGCTTGTAAGAATCCTAAAACCTGGGTAATAGAAGGCGACTCTAAATCCTTCACGTCAACATGAAGCCAGTCCGCGAATGCCCCCCATATTTTATAGTACGTGGAAGAGGTAGAAATCTTCCTGGAACGTAACAAGGTGGAAACAACATCTTCAGTAAACCCTTGATCGCTTAAGGATTTCCTTTCAAGAGCCATGCATGAAGACGCAGCTTGTGTGGCTCCGGGTGTACTAGAGGTCCTTGAGACAGAAGATTCCAGAAGACCAGAATTTCCCATGGATCGTCTATCAACAGACTCTTCAAGAGTGGAAACCATGGACGACGAGGCCAGAACGGGATGATAGCTATTATCCTGCATCGTTCTTTGGAGACTTTCTTCAGGAGGGCGGGAATGAGCTGGATCGGAGGGAATACATATGCCAGCTGAAACTGCCCTGTTGATGAAAGGGCGTCTTGAGCATATGCCAGAGGGTGAAATCTCCTTGTCATGAAGCATGGAAGATGAGCATTCTGAGCGGTAGCCATTAAATCCACCTGTGGGAGTCCCCACTTCCTTATCAGTTGCTGGAAGACGGAGTCGATAGCTTCCATTCTGTCTCCTTCACTTGATGTCTGCTCAGGAAGTCTGCAATCGTATTCTCCTTCCCAGGGAGGTATAGGGCAGAGAGCCCGGCTAGAGTTTTCTGTGCCCAATTCATGATTGGCTTGATCTCCTATCAGTGCATAACTTCTGGTACCTCCCTGATGGTTGATGTATGCAACAGCAGCCCTGTTGTCTATCCTCAGTTTCACCCATCGATTCTGAATGAGAGGCTTGAAGTGTAGAAGAGCCAGGAAGGTTGCTCTCAATTCCCTTATATTGGAAGGAAGATGACGGGTGTGCAGGGGCCATAGAGCCTGGACAAAATGGTCTTTCAGATGTGCACCCCAACCATCCAAACTGGCATCCGTGGTGATTATCATCCAGTCTACCTCCATCAGAGGAAAACCCTTGGATAGGTTTTCCCAAGAAAGCCACCAGTTGAGGGACAATTTTATGCGATCTGGAACGGATATCTTCGTTTCCCATTCCTGTGAGGCTGAATTGAACTCCTGAAGGAAGTATTCTTGTAGAGGGCGGAGGTTCCATTGAGCGCATCTCACTAGGCCAATCGTGGAGGAAAGGGAGCCTATGATTCTCATACAAGTTCTTGCCGTGGTCATTCTTTCGATTTGAAATTCTCGAATGCGAGACAGTATATTCAGCTTTCTGTCGTGGGCCAGAGATACTACTGCTGACATGGTGTCGAATTCTGCTCCTAAAAACACCAGCCTTCTGGCTGGCTGCAGTTGACTCTTCTGGTAGTTGATTAACCAGCCAAAGCGTTCTAGTGTCTGGAGTACCTTCAGACGATGTTGTAGCAAAACCTTGCATGTCGGAGCGACTATCAGGATATCGTCGAGGTAATGGAACACCTTTATTCCCTGCTTTCTGAGTAATGCGATAACCGTCACCAGGATCTTTGAAAAGGTCCTTGGGGCTGTGCTGATTCCAAACGGTAGAGCCCGGAACTGGAAATGAAGATTGTTCACGCAGAATCTGAGGAACCTCTGGTGATGAAGAATTATTGGCACATGGAAGTAAGCGTCTTTCAGATCTACTGAAATTAGCCAATCTCCTTGACTTACCATTGGAATGATAGAGCGAAGAGACTCCATCCTGAATTTTCTCACCCTCAAGTGAATATTTAGTTGATGCAAGTCCAGAATGGGTCTCCACTTTCCTCCAGGTTTCTTCACTAGGAAGAGAGGGGAATAGAAGCCCTGAAACATTTGTTTGACCGGAACAGGAACAATCACCTTTTGATGTAGAAGGTCTCCAGTGTACTGAATTAATGCTTCTCTTTTGTGCGAATTCAGGGGCAAACTGGTTCTTATGAATCTTGATCGGGGAATGTCCATAAACTCTAGAGAATAGCCTTCTGTAATTATGGACTTCACCCATATGTCTGGGATCTCTGCCCAAACCCTTTGGAAATGCATGAGTCTTCCTCCTACCAAAGGTGCTTGGGCGTAGTAACCTTCAGAATTGCTTGGAAGGACGAAAGGAAGAGGAATTAGGCTTTCCTCTGGTAGACTTGTTGGTTTGACCACTTCTCCAGGAGTTTGGTCTATAGTATTCACGACCTGGCCTATAAGCCTTGCTGTCTCTATAGGAAGGGTGTTCTCTATATGAACGACGTTCAAGTGGAGGTCTTCTTGGACGCCTATCCTGCGGAAGCAGAACCTGCTTGACATCGAGTACTCACTTGATGGCTTCTTCAAGGGGTTTTCCAAACAAAACCTCACCCGAAAAGGGAAGGGAACATAAGTTATGTTTTGAGGCCATATCGGCCCCCCATGATCTGAGCCACAATGCACGTCTGGCTGCAACTGAAAATGCCATAACCTTTGACATGACTTTAATTATGTCCGTAGAGGCTTCTAAGAGCCATTCACTGGCTAGTCTAATCTCTCTTAAGGAATCTGCAATGTGTTGCCTTCTGACCCCCTTGTCCAAATCTTCTTCAATGTCCAGGATCCATACTCTCATAGCTCTGGACATAGCAGAAATAGAAATCGCAGGGTGACATCCAGTACCTGCTGCTAAAAAACATTTTGAAATGTCAGCGTCTATTCTTTTTTCCATAGGGTCTCTCAGTGAAGCGTTGGAATCTATTGGGAGAATAGAACGTTTAGCCACCTTAATAACTGAGGCATCAACCTTTGGGTTAGAGGTCCAAAGCCTGGAATCCTCCTCACGTATGGGGTATAATTTTGCCAGACGGTTTTGCAGAGAAAATCTCTTTTCAGGAGTCTTCCATTCATTACTGATAAGGTCCTTAATGGAACTGTGTACCGGAAATGAAGGTTTCCTTTTACTGAGATCCCCGAAGTGTTTGTCTGCTGCTGAGGTTTCTAGTACCTTGTCAGGTAGTTCCAGTGTTCTTCTCACGAGAGAGATCAAACGCTCTACTGCCTTGGAGTCTAGGGGGCAGGAGTATTCCTCATCACTGGAAGACATCTGATCAAAGTTCAGGGAACCTGTATCCTGCATGAAATCTTCCTCTGAAGAATCGTGATCTTCCTGGGGATGTTCATATCTAGGACGTTTGCCTTTGTGTGAATCAGCAATGCCCTCTGCCACCGCTTGTTTTATCCATGAGGCTATATCCTGGGCAGAGGTGGATGCTTGTGGAGGCTGCTGGAATTCAGATTCTCCTGCAACACGAGCTAAACATCTTTTGCATAGCCTGCAGTTATCCAAGGGTCTGGAGCCACATCCAACGCAGGCAGCCGGTTTATCCCTTCTCCTGGAAGGAGATCTAGGGCCTGTCCGGTCTTGAGGGCTGAAATTACAGAAGTCAAGAGACTGTACCCTCTGTTGCACTCTTTTTATAATGGAAAAAATGAGAAAAATAAAATAAAAAATAAAAAATATTAATGCTCACCTATGACCTAGAATCGCTGATTTGGCAGAAGTAGGAGAATGATCCATAATAAGCACACAAATTCAGGCTGAGTAAAAAAAAAATATAATGTTCAAAGGATATATAACAGAAAAAGGTATCTTAAAAATGGAAAAAAAAAAATGTTAAAATTAAATACCTGCAGAGAGAGATAGCTTGGTTCCCAGAGAGCAGTCAGTATCTTCTTGTGGGATTTGAATTTCGCGGCAAAACTAAACCGCATATTTCCCCTTTAAATAGAAAAGGCGCGCTGTGCCTTTAATTGCGCATGCGCGATATGCCGCCAGAGGATGAAGATTCACCTGTAGGAACAGGCATTTAGCAGCTCTCAGGAGAATGCCAGAGGAAATACTAACTCCTCTGGCTACCAGGGGTCCCCAGCTACTAAGAGGTGGGTTGCATGTGCCTGGTCTTCCTATAGAGGGAGGCTGACCTCTAAGGGAGTAAGGCTGAAAGACATAGCCAGGTGAGCATAAAATATATATATATATATCCTTGTAATAAATACAAGCTGTCCTGTCTGGCTAGGAGGACAGGAAAAAAAGACTGAGGAACCTAGTCTTCTGGGATCTCTTATACCTCAGGGATAATTGAATTCTTAATTGTTTTTCCTGTCCTATTGGCTGGAGGGAGGAGCTAACCCATATGTTAAATGCTGCCATGATTAGCCAGGAAATAGAGATAACCATACCACAAATAGAACTGAGAAACAATAGAGATAATACACAGAGCTGGGCACTAAACAAATATACCTATACAATACACTTAGCTGGGTAGACTACAGACACCCATGCAACAGGTAGAGCTGAGTAAAATACAGAGAAAGAACACACAGGGCTCAGCGCAATAAGGAGATGGTCACTGCCTTACACAGCCAGGATCGCTGCAATACAGAGATGCCCACGTAGTACGTGTCTCTGTATAATACTCCAGCTCCCCTCTCTCTGTCTTTTTTCCCTATCCCTCTCTTAACTCACCCTTTCATATTCCCATCTTCAGTAATGCTCCTGCTATGGTAGGTTTAGTTTTCTATTAAATATTGCTTCTGTTATGAAACTTGTCAGCTACTCCATTAGCTCTCCGCGCACAGTGTACACATGGTTAAAGCATCAAGATACTGATAGACTCCAAACATGTCAGCTACTTCTGACTCACTATTGGCTTTCAGCAAACAAAACAAAGCAGCAGGATACTGACAGACTCCTTATTACCTTTGCAACAGGCAGTATAATTCATCTGCAGTGGTAATATGTAGCCAAGACGTAGCTGACATGGTTAACACAATCAACAATCATTACAGATTAAAACCAATTGAGATCAGAATCCGATCAGTCAGCAGAGTCACAGCCCCAGTCCTGCAATTTGAAGCTTCACAACTAGTCACATTATAAGTGTATCAAGTCTCAGCTGTAGAGTGACTGAGCACTTTAAATAATACAGTAGGTATGTGTCAGAGTTCTTTATGCATAGCCAAGAAAATATTAGGTGGTTATTGTAGAAATTGTACTGTAATGCTACTTCACCCCTAACCTTACATCAGTTGGCAATTATTGCAGACATTTCTGGCAGTATCCTGTTTTTTGACCTCCATTACAATGTGACATAGGTAATGATTGATATATATGTGTGTGTGTGTGTATGTATGTGTGTATATATATATATATATATATATATATATATATATATATATATATATATATATATATATGCAAGTAGTAAGTAGAGCACTCCAGAGGACTTGTTGAGATTATTTATTCAATGTGAAAAGAATCGACGTTTCAACCCTCAGGTCTTTATCAAGATGAGGGTCGAAACGTCGATTCTTTTCACATTGAATAAATAATCTCAACAAGTCCTCTGGAGTGCTCTACTTACTACTTGCATATATATCTACGCTCAGCAGCACCAAGGCTTTTTTCTGTTTGAATCCATTTAAAGGTAGAGTGCCAGACTTTGAATATTTTTAATATTTTGTATATATATATATATATATATATATATATATATATATATATATATATATATACACATTTTTATTTATTTATTTTTAATTTTTTTGTTTTTACTTTAGTCCGGTGTCACATTATTAAAGCTACCGCAATCCAAATTTCACCATTTTTTTTTTTTGCCCAGTAAAGAATATAAAGTTACAGAGTGTAAGAGGCAAGTTGATTTGTGTAAATAAATGATTTGCATTTAAAAAAAAGACAATTACTGTTAGGCACCGATTACTGGACTGAATCTATTGTAATAACCTAGTTTTAAAAATCTACTACTAAAATAACTTTTCAAATTCTACAGATGTTAATTTTCAATTATATTTCAGCTGTCCAAACAGTATGGTGATGTGTTTAGTTTGCAGTTTTTTTGGCAAAATATTGTGGTCCTCAATGGGTTTGATGTTATGAAGGAAGCTTTATTCCAAAAGTCTGAGGATATTGCTGATCGACCCAGATTCGAAGTCTTTGAAGCCATCGGTCTAAGTGGGAATTCTAAAGGTAAGATAAATAACTTAATCTGTTTCTATACATGGCTAATTTGGAGGGCTGTTTACCTGACATTTTCCCAGTTTTTCTGTGTATGAAGGAAAAAAAAAGGTTCATTACACAATCTAATGCGAAATTGCTTCTGCTAAACACCATTAAACTGCTAAATACAGGGCATAAACAAACATAGCATCGAAAATCGTGGGAAGTGTTCGTTCCTTTATAATCTCCTTTAAACAGTAAGAGATGGTCATACTGTGTCCCAATTTAATTTGATCTAGTTTGGATTCCCACCAAAAAGGATGTCCAGATCTAAAATTCCAGGCAAGTATTCCAAGCAAGAGATACTTCAACCTGTTCTGGTCTCTCATGGTCCCCCAGTGCACCATCCCACAGACAATCTATCAATGTTCCTCTTCTTGCTGAGTGTCTTTTATGGATGGGATCAGTTTTATATAAGAATGGAAATTTAATGGCACAAGTGTAGTAAAACCTACTTGAGACACTCTCCATTGCTTTATCGTATATGGATTCTCCTTAAGAGCGAAAGGTAAGTATCATGTAAACTCTTGCTCATAGTGTGTTGAGGTTATATGCAACAAAGCCCATAGAGTCATCAATACAAAGCACTAAGACATGCTCAAAGGAGGAACCCTGAGAGATAAAACTACACTGGGTATTATTCTTTCCTCAACAAATCTATTTTTTTTTTTTTTTGTCAATCTGTATTTTTATTGAGGTGAAGTTTGTTAAAGAATACAGAAACAATTGGTTAATGCAGGTCAACAAATGACAGTAAGTTATGGCAATAAAGAATTACAACCTTTTTTATTATTATTTGTACACAAGTTAAGGTAAAATCAGGCTAAACAATCATGTCTAACCAGGGCCGTCTTTAATATGGATTGGACCCTGGGCAAACATTTGCTTGGGCCCCCTGAACCCTGTCGTCCCCTCCCTGGCATGCAATCATGCCCCCCACCCCAACGCAGAGGCGGACGTAAAGTAGAGAGGGCTCTGGTGCATGAATTATTTTGGGCAAGAGGGGGCAAAAGGTAGATCCCCATCTGTCATGCAACTCCAACAATGCTTTGACAGCTGGGGCGCTACCATTTTCCCATGCATGCAGGGTTGTATGTAGCACTGAGCAGTATTTGTGTGTAAGCATGTTTTTGTATGGAGTATGTTTGTGTGAATGTAGGGGTGTGTTTGTATGTGGAGATGGCATTTAAATGCAGGTATGCATTTATGTGTAGTGTTGGTTTATGAATACACTGGTGTGTTTATATATAATTTTGTTGTTTAAAAAAAGAGGTGTGTTTATGTGTAGTGTTGAAGTTTGAATGCAGGTGTGTATTTGCGTGTAGTGTTGAATGCTGAGATGTATGCACAAATACACACGCACTGTCACAAACACACACACACACACACACACACACACACTGTGATACACATACACACACAGAAACACTTGCAGATACACAGATATACACAATCATACAGATGCAGCTATACAGACACATTTACACACACACATACAGACACACAACCTGGCACACATGCAGACACACAGATGCAGACACTGACACACACACAGATATCTGACAACATACAGAAACACAGACACACACAATGACAACATACAGACACACAAATACATAACCTGACAAATGCAGATACAAACACTGACACACATGCAGATACACACATTGGCTACATACAGATACATGCACAGGCATACACATAGTTACATAGTTACATAGTTACATAGCTGAAAAGAGACTTGCATCCATCAAGTTCAGCCTTCCTCACATTTGTTTTTTGTTGTTGATCCAAAAGAAGGCAAAAAAACAGTTTGAAGCACTTCCAATTTTGCAACAAGCTAGGAAAAAAATTCCTTCTTGACCCCAGAATGGCAGTCAGATTTATCCTTGAATCAAGCAGTTATTACCCTACATTGAAAGATTATATCCTTGAATATTCTGTTTTTGCAAGTATGCATCTAGTAGCTGTTTGAACATCTGTATGGACTCTGATAAAACCTCTTCTTCAGGCAGAGAATTCCACATCCTGATTGTTCTTACAGTAAAAAAACCTTTCCTTTGCCTTAGACTAAATCTTCACTCTTCTAGTCTAAACGTATGACCTCGTGTCCTATGTAAAGTCTGGTTTGTGCATAGATTTCCACACAATGGTTTGTATTGGCCTCGAATATACACACTGGCACACACACAGATACATACATACTGACAACATACAGATATAAACTGACACACACACACACACACACACACACAGACACTGTGACAGACATACTGACACTGTGACAGACATACATACTGACACATACACAGACATACTGACTGGCACACCGACATACATACAGACACACACACAGACATACACACAGACAGACATACATACAAACTGACACACAGACATACATACAAACTGACACACAGACATACATACTGACACACAGACAGACATACTGACACACAGACATACTGAAACACAGACATACATACTGACACACAGACAGACATACTGACACACAGACAGACATACTGACACACAGACAGACATACTGACACACAGACATACATACTGACACACACACATACATACAGACACACACACAGACATACTGACACATACACAGACATACTGACTGGCACACCGACATACATACAGATACACAAACTGGCACACACAGACATACTGACATACACACAGACATACATACTGACACACACACACAGACATACAAACTGACACACAGACATACATACTGACACACACACACAGACATACTGACACACATACTGACACATACACAGACATACTGACTGGCACACCGACATACATACAGACACACAAACTGACACACACAGACATACTGACATACATACTGACACACACACACACACAGACATACAAACTGACACACAGACATACAAACTGACACATACACACACAGACATACTGACACACACACAGACATACTGACACACAGACATACATACTGACACACACAGACATACTGACACACAGACAGACATACTGACACACAGACAGACATACTGACACACAGACATACATACTGATACACAGACAGACATACTGACACACAGACATACTGAAACACACACAGACATACTGACACACACACAGACATACTGACACACAGAGAAACATACTGACACACACAGACAGACACTCTTCAGTTTCCTACCTTTGAAATAGGCTTCCTTCCCTGGGGTCCAGTGTGCTGGCTGGGCGAGATGGGAGTTGGGGGTCTGGCTCTCCTTGATCCCCCTCCTCACTGGATGCTGGCTCAGCAGCCTCCCGCGCGGCCCGATGTCTGTGAGAGGAAGTGATTCGCGGACGTCACTTGCTCCCATGCAGCCGTTCGCGCTGTTAAAGGGCCACAGCGCCGACCGGACCCCTGCTGGAACATGCTCACTGGGCGGCCCTAACGGTATGGGCCACCCGTAGGGGCCCCCTTAGTGTGCGGGCCCCGGTGCAGCCGCAATACTAGCACCGCGGGCCCATTAGGTAGGGAAATATTTTTTTTAAAAAAAATTATTGCAGGCGGCGGGGCCCACGGGGCAGCTGCTTTGGGCCCCCCATGAGTAACTGGGCCCAGGGCAGCTGCCCCGTTTGCCCCTCCTTAAAGACGGCCCTGTGTCTAACTAGCTGGGTTAACATGTCTACGCCTCAGGCAATAAGGTTTTAGGGATCATGCCAGCCCTGCTGCGCATGTGGATAGGCGATAGAATGATAAAAGGTTTACCTAGAGCCGGCATGTCCCAATATTTTTAAAGCTGCACTGTCATGCCGAACTTACCTTTCCCCAATCGATTCCTCTTTTCTCCCTCTGTCCGGATCTGTTCTTCATTTCTTCCTGTCTGCTCTAGTTTCCTTTAAAACATACTACAAAGTAGGGACTACTTTGTCTTATGTATTTTTCCTACGCTTGACCAGTTTTAAACAGCGGAGGAGCAAAGTGTGCTCCGTTTCCTGTGGTCAGAGACATTTTCCCACAATTCTCAACTTTCCTCTGTGATCTCGCGATGCTTCCTGTCAGTATTCCCGAATGTCCTGTCACTTAGACAGAACGCTGGCGAAACTACTAAATTTCGTCCTAAAAGAATTAGAACAGTTTTTCCATTCATGTTAGGACACAATTCGGGACTTTCTTCGGAATTTTATTTGAATGACTGAAATTCCAATTCGTGCCGCGGCTGCACCTTGCAGCCGCTTAGTAGATAGCTCCCTAATACCGTGAGAATTAGGGAGTTATCTACCAAAAGGCTGAAAGACCAAGATTGTTTTTTTTTTTAAGCAACTTCACTAATACTAAGTAAGCATTACTTATTAGTAAATTCTGCCCCTACTCGCTATATCGCAAATAGGGCATGTATACTAAACAGTGAGCAGCCTGTGGCTGTTGTAAAAAAAACAAAACAAAAACCCCAGTGTTCCCCCTCCCGAGCCCCCACCTGTGCCGTGCGAGTGGGGGCTATTAAACTGAAGAGGGGACCTAGCATCTGTCGCCCAGCCCCCACCCATGAGCGGTGGGTGGGGGCCCTGAATGAAAATGGGGGGGGGGGGGGGTGAAGGGCAGGGCCGCCATCAGGGGGTGACAACCATGATGGTTGTCACGGGCCTGGCAGCCCTGGTGGCCCGGCCGCCTGGGGCTGGCCGGGGCACGCATGCTGATGGGGCCCATCGGGTGGCCCACGCACTTAGGGCCACCCGATGGGCCCTATATCTTCAGGGGCCTGGTCAGCGCAGTGGCCGTGTTATAGCGTGACCAGGCCCCGCGCGGGAGGAGAGCCAGCCAGGCAGTGATGAGGGAGAGCCACGCCGACTCCCATCAGCCCCAGCCACCCTCCTGCAAAGAAAAGGTAAGAACAGGAGGGTGGCTGAAAAATGAGTTCTGTGTGTGTCTGTATGCATGCATGTATGTCTGTCAGTATGTATGTATATATGTCAGTATCAATATATGTATGTATGTCGGTGTCTGTATGTATGTCAGTATGTATGTATGTGTCTGTATGTCCTTATGCATGTGTGTCTGGATGTATGTTAGTATGGGTCTGTCAGTATGTATGCCTGTGTGTCTGTATATGTGTGTATGTCTCAGTATGTGTGTCAGTATGTATGCCTATATGCGTGTATGTCTGTTAGTATGTATCTGTGTGTGTATCTATGTCCTTTTGTATCAGTGTGTGTTTGTGTCTGTGTGTGTATTCCTGTGGGCGGGATTTTGAGGCGGCCCCCGGGGGCCCCGTCCCTGAGCTGAGTTAGGGGCCTCAAAATTTCTGGTGGCAGCCCTGGGAAGGGAATCTATTTATCTTGCACCCACTAGTTCAGGCAGTGCAGGCTGTTCACAATGCCTTCCTTCGGCGACCATCTTGGGACACACGAGGCAGGGATTCAGTGTTGCAGGCCCGTCTGTTACTAGCTGTGAGCAGGTCAACTCTCCAGTGGAGCCTGGGATATCCCCCACTGGTCCAGAGAGGGGAGGGGGTAACAGGGTTGTAGATAGGCTTCAGCCTGTTGTCGGGAGATCGTCCGCTTCCCCTGGTCGCCGGGCACGTAAGGCCGCAGACCCAGAATGAGGTAAGTGCTTGTCCGACTGAATTAATCTGTACATAGGATGATGCAGGCTTAGAGAATGTCGGTCTGCAGCTTAAAGAAAGTTTTGTCTGCATCTCTAAAGGGCGATTTAGTCAGTATATGAAGCTTGTAGATGCAAAGTATACATCTGTACATAATGGAATGTATGACCACATTGAAATAAATAACCAGAAGCCCCCACTCTCCCATGGTATTCCTCTGGAGTCCAGCTGTACCATAATGATATTAGTAATAACAGTAATGTATGACCATCACACATTCTTAATGCTTTCTACAGCTGTAGTGATGGCACATTATGGTCGAGCGTGGAAGGAACAGAGACGATTTTCATTGTCTACAATGAGAGATTTTGGAATGGGGAAGAAGTCCCTAGAAGAGAGAGTGACAGAAGAAGCTAGCTATCTGTGCTCTGCCTTTAAATCCGAACAAGGTCAGTAAAGCTCTGAAACCAGTGACTGTCAGGTCAGTGTTGGGTATGTGCCTCACTTTCATGAGGCACAATGATATGTGTACTATTTTCCCTTAAAGGATTACTCCAAGTACCATGACCACTTCAGTAATGTTAAGTAGTCATGGTGCCTGGAGTCAGTATGTGCAGCTTTCTCCTGTGAAACACAGAACAATGGAGTTTAACTGCTTTTTGCCAGAGGTGTAACTCCATTTCCGGCAGCATCATGGGCAGTGTCATGTAACTTCTGTGCAAATTCTGATGCACTGACACTCATTCGTTGGCTGAGAGCGGTCAGCTGAAACTTTCAGGTAATGAATTTGTGGCCAGATGTTGTAAATCTGCCTACATCAGAGACCATGTAAGAGGGAAAACTGTTGTAAAACAGTTTGCCCAATTACCAGAAAATGGCATTAGGGTACCCGAACCATTGTAACCACTACAGCGGGCTGGAGTAACCCTTTTTAGTCAATTTTTTTTTTTAAACATACAGCATTATTGGTAATAAGGAATAGTGAGTGCGCTTACAATAAATAAAATACAGTGTTAATCACACCTAAAAAATCTGAAGGGCATATAACACATTTGATTACAATGCAATAATACCAAAGTGCTATAGTACTTTAAGAAATTTACACAATATGTGGAGTGCCAAAGTGCATATATGTGCAGACAAGGGATATCCAATATAAATAAAAAAAGGACTGATATACTTGCAGAGCTTCTGGAACAAATAATACACGGCTCTGTAATACAAATAATACAACACCTAGTGCAATATGTTTGTACAGTGCAAAATTAACAATAAATAAATAGGTATCTCACTCACAATGGTGGAGTGGTTGAAGTACCACCCCAAACTATCAGGCTCCAGGGAGGATCAGCCCCCAGTGATCGTGGGATCCACTCAGTGTAGAAAGAACGTGGGCCAATCCGGATATGTGTAAACCAAGAATTTCTTTATTACCAATGCATAAAAAGATATAAAACACCAGTCTCCTGCAACCTGCTACCGATAGTCCGAGAAAGAGAGAGAAGGTCTATAATCAGAGTGTCCTCCTCGCAGCTCAATCCTCATGGATACACGGATACACGGTGTAGGTGCAAAAACTTCCGGATCGTTCAGATGCAATGCATTTCTCCCCTCCCACGGGGCTTTTTCAAGCAATAAAATTTTATTTTACTGGCAGTTTCTATGTATATTCCAGCTTCTCCTCCACCCCAATCCATATACCACTTTAGGTAAAGCACTTTATATCGATACAAGATAAAGTGTAGTGCTTTTTAATGGAATAATATGGTATAGTTATACTTTTACCAATTTAACAGATCTTATGTGGTGCATCCAAGTTTCCTAAAAACGTAAATGATATATCATAGTGCAGTATGTTTCAAATACGTGAGTATATAGAGAAACAGGAACACTCACAAGCAGAGAGCTATAAAACCTAGCTTAGGTGCAAATGGCACCCGGGTCCGTTAAGGCGACCCACCCTTGGTTTTAGATGTCTTGCTTCACCAGTCAAGTCTGGAGCCTATGTATGGCTCTGTTAGAACACGTTAGTAGTTTGGGACTACACTCCCTCGCTTCAAGTATACCAGGATACCGGACACCAAATGGTAAATTAATACATATAGAAGAATTTATTCATTAAAAAAATAAAAAAACATTTCCAATTTTTATAACATCACTTGCCCCTTCTATGCCTAACATGGCACTTAAGTGCCTAGTTTTGCCTTTTTGTACTGTTAAAATAGCTAAGAATAAATGCTCCCTTCAACAGGCAGCAACCATATTCTGTCATGGCAACAAATATGTAACTGAAGAAAGTTAGGAAAAGGGCAGGGAGGTGATATTTATCCTACCGTATAGTTGGTTATTGCTAGATTAATAGAGTAGAAGGAACACGGAGTACAGGAATATGACTGAGGAACTTGTGGTAGTGTTCCACGATGTAACCCCCTCCTGAGAGGAACAAAATCACTGAATATCATGATGCAATAAAGCACCACACAACCTCTTCAACTTAACTTTGTATACTTAAAACATATATCAACAGATTTTACTATTGGCTTTCTCATAAGCAAAAAGTCATTTTTGAAATATGCATACTAAATCTAAATATGTATTTTGATGGCTATAGAAAGGATTGAATTAGTGTAATAAAGTGTGTGTAAGCAGTATGTGTGTTTGTACTGCTCTTCATATTATTTAGAAAAAAAGTGTTTTATGACTGTTTTGGGTTATCTCAGGGCGCCCGTTCGACCCACATTACATTATGAACATAGCTGTCAGCAATGTAATCTGCTCCATTATATTTGGGGACCGTTACGAGTACGATGATGACAAATATATACAGATGCTCCGTCACTTCGAAGACTCCCTAAAAGCAGAATCTAGTGTTCTGGCACAGGTAAGCAAGAAATACTATTTTATGTTTGCTGCTGTGCACATGTCTCATGGCTAATTCTGGTCTTCTACAATCCTTGCGCTATCTTAGTAGACTAGATTTCTAGTTGTGCCTGAATTTAAAGAAACTCTCCATGAACTATTTACTTTATTGCAGCTTGTTGAAACAACATCATAATATGGAAGGAATAGGGAATAGTTCATATATTATGTAATATTTTTATTGTTCAAGAGTTCAAGTTGTGTACTTTGTCTTGGGATACAGCTGATTTGTGAAACTTGTGTACAATGTTTTCTGTCAAGAATGGGTCACAGAAGTGATGATTCCAATTCGGTGTAAGGTTGTACTTTTCTAACTTTTAACAACAATCCTGTAGCATGCCCACCTGCTAGTCTTGTCAGCGAACTTTGTCTTAAAGGGATACTATAGTACCAGGAATACAAGGCTATATCCCTGGCACCATCGGCCTCCACGCCTCAGCACTCCGCCGTGCCCCCCCAACACATTAATTAAAGTGTTAAAACCCTTTATTTACTTACCTTATCCTAGTGCCGATGAGCCTCAACAAGCTGGTGCTAATGCGTGTGCATTAGACCTCCCCAATCAATGCTTTCCTATGGGGATAAAACTGACGCTGGAGGTCCTCATGCAGAGCGTGAAGATGTCCACTGACAGATACCGGACCAAAAGGTCTTGGATGCAGGCAGCGCCTCCAGTGGCTGTTTGGGAGACAGTCACTGGAGGCACACGTAGGACTACAATGTGAATTGCAATGATTTACTGTCATGCCGCCCACCGTGTCTGCTCCTGCCAGAGAGCGGCCTGGGACCTGGTGGGCGCGTCTCGTTGCAGTAGCATTCCCACATAGCAAGCGGAATGCTGCCGAATACTTACCTATTGTCACAGCTCCATCCAGATGCGGCAGCATTCCCACATGCAATGGCAATGCAACCGATTACTCACCTCATCATGCGGCGCCCGCTGGCCTCACTCTGAGCAGTCTCGGAGCTGACAGGCGCCCCTCCCCTCACACAGCGGCTGGGTCTGTTAACATTAGAGACACCGGCCGCTTCAAGTCAGAACCTTTTAAGGTTCTTAATTAACCCCTAAAGTGCCTAACTACTGGGAATGTGTGTGTGATGTTACACACACACGTTCCTCTGTCACATGTTCCTCTACAACCAATCAAGGAGCACCTTAGGCTATTTGAACCTTTTTTGTCCATTTCAACATGCCTTGTCTTGGTTTTCATTTTGGTTATCAGAGAACGCATTTCTATTGATTCTTGTGTATATTGACCTTGGCTTTATTACAGACTATTCTGATTTCTGAAACAGAAACAGAGGGAGATACAATAGTGTAAAACTGATAAAATGGAGATAGGTCACTGTGTCTTTAAATAGCACACTCACAAAAGTAGAGCCATAAGATAACCTGGCTCTGGTCTGGATAACAATAGGATCCTTAAGGGAGATCCAAATCCCACTCCAGCAGATGAGAAGGATAAAACAGGAACAATAAGTGCTTCTAAAAAATTAATTTATTCCAGAAATAAAAGAACGGCATAAAACAAAGTCCATATAGTCACCAAAGTCACCAAGACGCGTTTCGCCTAATAGGCTTCCTCAGTTGGTGAATACTTGATGTGTACAGTCTCTTTCCTCTTAAATATGTTTGATTTTGGCGCCTTTTTCGTCCGTGGAACGCACAAATTCATCAGTGGAACGCATCACTTCCGGGTCGGTGTTCGCTTCTTGTATTGTCCGATCACGTGATCGGGCTGTTTTCATGCTTCCTGTATTGTCCGGTCACATGGTTAAGCTCTTAGATGTTTGTGGAACGCACATGCGTTCCACTCCTCCCCACATCCGCCTCATACTCCAGGAAACAAGCGGACATGGCGGCCGTGGAACGCATGTGCGTTCCACCCACGAAAATTTAAAGGGGAACTTCCCTTAAAACAAAATGACATGAATTATAGAGACTGACTGCAAAACGCGTCTTGGTGACTTTGGTGACTATATGGACTTTGTTTTATGCCGTTCTTTTATTTCTGGAATAAATTAATTTTTTAGAAGCACTTATTGTTCCTGTTTTATCCTTCTCATCTGCTGGAGTGGGATTTGGATCTCCCTTAAGGATCCTATTGTTATCCAGACCAGAGCCAGGTTATCTTATGGCTCTACTTTTGTGAGTGTGCTATTTAAAGACACAGTGACCTATCTCCATTTTATCAGTTTTACACTATTGTATCTCCCTCTGTTTCTGTTTCAGTTTCATTGTTTTGGCTGTAATTTTGAAGAGAGGGAAGTATTTATATTTGCTACATTCTGCTCCACCTATTTTTGTTGTTTCATATTACTGTATTTGTGAAGGTGAAGGGGATACCTCACTGGTGTGTTGAGCAGCTTTTAATCTTTGGGACGTACTTGCTTGTGTGTATACTATTCTGATTTCTGTATCCCTTGGACTTTGGATTGTTTCCTGACTATTCTGACTTCTGTATTCCATGACCTTAACCTTACCTAACCCTTACGCCCACCCCGTATTCCTGACCTCAGTCTGTCTTGTACTTTTCTTTTTATACCTTAAATCTGGCCGTTCCAAGGCCCGGTAATATGCCTTAAGGTTTTCTTTATTATTTTTACGTAAGTTCTACGTGCTGGGCATATTAGTGTATCGTGACATTACGACAGGGCCATGGACCCTGCAGACTTAGGTAGACAAGTAATGCCTTGCGGGGCGAAGCTTGAGGAGCATGATTACCACATGAATCATTGTAGATCTACCATCATCTAAGGGACATACCACCATCTTAACTGTGGTAGGTTGTTTCTCAAAAATGGTCCATTTAATTCCACTCCATAATTGCCTATCTCCCCTGAGTTAGCCCAGATATTCATTAAATAGATATACAGACTACATGGATTGCCACAGGAAATGGTATCTGATAGAGGAACACAGTTTATATTTCGATTTTGGAGGAAGTTTTGTTCTGAATTGGGGGTTTGCTGTCTTTTTTGACGAGATGAGATTAAAGGTGCTGACTATGAAATTGGCTCCCAGATTCACTGGCCCATGTGTGATCTCCAGAAAAGTTAACTCTGTGTCTTATGCCTTGGCACTCCCCCTGGCCTTCCGTATCTCTAATGTTTCACGTGTCGTTACTCAAGCCTTTGGTGTGCAAGCGCTACACTAAGTGCACTTTTTGTCCTTCTCCTGTGTCTGTCGATGGTCAGGTCAAGTATGAGATCCACTCTGTACTAGACTCCAGGTGGTTGCGTGGGGTGTTGCAGTATTTGATTATTATGTCACGGAGGAGCGTTCATGGGTTCCTGCCTCTGATGTGCATGCTGCTAGGCTGCTGCATGCTTTTTATGTCCGGTTTCCCTGTAAGCCGGCTCCTTCCTGTCCAGTGGGCCATTTTCGGGGAGAGGGTACTGTCACACCACCCACCGGGTCTGCTCCTGCCAGAGAGCAGTCTGGGACCCGGTGGGCATGTCTCATCGCGGTGGCATTCCCACATTGCAAGGGGAATGCCTCTGAATACTTAACTATTGTCACGGCGCCCACCGAGTTTGCTAATGCCAGAGAGCAGACAGGGACCCAGCGGGCGCATCCTGTTGAGACAGCATTCCCACGTGGCTATGGGAATGCCGCTGATTACTGACATCCTCCTGCGGCACCCACTGGCCTCACTCCGAGCAGTCTTGGAGCTGACAGGTGCCCCTCCCCTCCCACAGTAGCTAGGTCTGTAAACATTAGAGAGTCTTCTGTATATTGACATTGGCTTTATTACTGACTATTTCCGCGCATACGCATTAGGTCTCCATGGCCGGTGGGCGGGATCAGTCTCGCCCACTGGCCGACGTAATGAAGAAGAGGAGCGGCGGCGACCCGAAACCACCGCCGAAGGACATCGGCAGGGGTCTCAGGTAAGTGACTGAAGGGGTTTTTACCCCTTCAGCAACGGGGGATTGGGAGGTGGGAGGGGACCTGCAGTGCCAGGAAAACTGATTGTTTTCCTGGCACTGGAGAGTCCCTTTAATATACTCACAGCTTCAACTCAAGTTGCATGCTATTGTTACTGTAAAATTAAAGAATTTTTTCATATGGTACTTAACTGTTGTCTTTTTACTGTGCCTGCTACTAAAACGTGTGTCCATTAATGTATAGATTTGCATTTTAGGTCGCCAACGCAGTTCCTTGGTTGACTTACATCCCTGGGTTTGCTAAGACAGTTTTCGCACCTCAGCTACGTATGCTTAAATTTCTAGAAGAACTTATCCGTGAGCATCAACAGTCTTGGGATCCAGGATACATCAGGGATTTTGTTGATGCATTCATGCTTGAGATGGAGAAGGTATGACATTTACCCACTGTGTTTTCCACCACAGAGACAAATGCTTGAACTGTTTGATAATAGTTAAGCAATCAAGCTAAATATCCACCATCTATCATGCTTGCTACTCACACTTTTGTAGTAGGGACTTGGTTTTATACACGGTACAGGAACACTGTTTATACATATAGAGTTAGTATTCTGTCCTAACTATAGCTGTTAAATTTGATGTCTGCAATCTTAGAAAATGTGCTGATACTAAATATAGTACTGTAAAGTATTAATGATAACATTTAGAAAACAAAGCAAACACACAGCATTATTACGAAAAATGTGAATTATTGGGAATTCAAAGTAAATTCTTAGTCCAATTAAAAATTTGACTATTAAAAATGTACCCTTACATAGTTCCACATGGTAAATCAGCTTTGTGAGCTTCCCATGGGATTTATACATTTGAGAGCAAAAATAACCATAATTAACAGGTAGGGCATCAGGCCATTTTTTTATTTGTTTTTTTTAATTCTTTATTTTTACTGTGCACGTAAATTGTACAGGCTGGCGAGAGGTGCCCCAAAAACAATCGTCCGCTTTTTCCCACGCTTAACATGCGGGCCACATTTTTATTTTAAATCAGGCTTAAACATTTGGCTTTAAGCACAAGTTGAAATTATAAGTAAGTAAGAACGGTGCTATAACCATGCCGTAAGCAATCCTAGTAGTGTAACTGCCTAACATTAGTGGTAACACGCTAGAAACATGTACATATGACTTAAGATAACCACTGTTTCACGTTGTTAGATTAACTTTGCTGATATATAGAAAACTGAAATTCAATAGTGTTGCCAGAATAGTGCACTAACCCTGCCATAAGCAATCCGATTAGTGTAATTGCGTATCATTAGTTATAACAGGCTAGGAACATGAGCCTAAGTCGTACGCTTACCATCGCTTTATTGTGCTAGATTAGCTATGCTCGTTATATATATAAAATCTATTCACATAAACTTTCCAGGATATTCTGTCACTTCAGAACCACCGGGGCAACAGTATGTTGGCCTGCACTAGTAATTACACATAAAATAGGCCGGTTCTGCTGTTAAAGGTATGAGCAAAGAAATAAACAATAATACTTTCAGCTTGTTAGCTGAGTGTAAATTAGGTGTAGATAGGTTACAAGCCTAACACTAAGCATGATAGCAATGCCTTGCCTCTGCTGAAAATATCTGCTGAAAATATCAGTCTCTGCTTCATGGGCAGGGTTGTCGGCCGTAGGCCGTGTAGTGCTTGAGGTTCCGCTGTTTCACCCGATGCCCATTTTAGCAGCCTTGCTTGTGCCGTTGGGTAAGAGTCCCTCCTGGGTTACCACCCTGGTCAGTCTCTGCTTTAAAGGCAGGGTTGTTGGCCATGAGCCGTGGATTGCATAGGACCAGGTTGCTTCACCCGATGCCCGTTCTGGCAACTTTGCTTAAGTGGTTGAGTGATGGTCCAGTGACTTTGCCTTTGTGGCAGGGCTTGCGCCCCATCGGGATCTCCTCCCCGGTGGACTGCAAAAGGGTCATCTGTTGGCTTCGTCCACCTGCAGACGTCTTTGCTGCGTCCTGTTCAGCAACACAGCAGGCTTTGTGTGTATCCCCTCGCGGGGCTGCACTTTGATGATTGAAGGTTGGTGGAGTCGCTTGATGGGAGGCTGGTGTACCGGCAGGCCCTCCTCTGGGGCTTGTAGCCATGAGTACTGTTATCTGAGGGCCCCGGTGCTGGTTCCCGCCATGATGAGCTTTGGCTTTGCTTCCGACGGGTTGCTGCTCGGGAGTTACATGGTGGGTGCCCCTGCAGGAGACGCCGGGTAGCCGGGCGGATCCACGCCATCACCTCCCTCAGCGCTAGCTTGTAGATTCGTCTTCGGGCTTTAAACTTCGCCCAGAAGTGGGTGCATAGCCGGCTAACGAACTCCGATGTGTGCGTGGGTGGCTTAGGAGGTGTTTGTTTGGTCCGAGGCTGCTTCTGAGCCGCCATCTTGGCTAGGCCTTGTTTATCCTGTTTGGCTGGAGATTTTGTCGCTCGTTCAGGCGGTAGTATGGGGATAGTCGTCCCCAGCGAGGACCGGGATGTCCCCCACCAGTCTAGAGAGGGGGGGGGTAGCAGGGCTGTAGTGGGCTCTCGCTTGTGAGCTTGTCCCGTGTCGGAAGAGCGGCCGCCTCCCCCGGACCGCAGGCTTTGCTCTGGTGTAGGCCGCATGGCCAGTAGCGATCTGTTGGCAGAGCACCGGTGCTGGACTGGTACCGTCCCGTTCGGCATGGTGCTCTGAGTCTGGTCCCGGTCACTTTGAGCTGCTTGTGTGATTTTGTTGCACGATTTTAGCTTGTTTGTGCCAGTTGTTGCTGGAGCTCTTAGGATGTGCTACCAGCCAACTTGGCTGTCAGGCCCCGCCCCCGCCATTTTTTTTTTTGATATTTTTTTTATGTTCTACTGTTTTTAATGTTGATTTTTGGCTGTAATTCACTTTTTTCATGTTTTAACAGGTTTTGCTTCAACTGTTTTCTTTTGTTCTCAATATCCTCATTTTTCTCCTCATACTCCACTTGTGCTGGAAAATGAGCAGTTCTATGGGCACTTATGTATCCTGTCACTTGTTTTTAGCGCTTTTTGTACCCATGCGTCTATGTAATTCTTGGAGAATGATTTGTGATGCTCTTTAATCACACATGCATACATAGACCAAGGGGTGCAGTGAAGTTTACGTAGGGTAAGTGTTTTTTCTATTTAGCAGGGTGCAACAAATTATTACACTTGTACTTATTATATTGTCTTTATTTGCAAGTAAGGATTTGATCAAAGTATCCTTTGCATCCTTTGTATCCTTGCGAACAAATCCTTTCCACTTGGGAAAAACAAATCAATTTTCCGGAATGAATCGAACGATCACATGAAATAAACTGTAATAATGATTACCAAATTATAGCATCATATATATTTTCTTTCAGGTAAAAGGTGACAAAGACACTAGTTTTAATGAGAAAAATCTTCTGTTTACTCCTGTTGACTTATTCACAGCTGGAACAGAAACAACAACGACTACCTTAAGGTGGGCTCTACTTTTAATGCTGCTTTACCCAGACGTGCAAAGTAAGTGTCTATAATTCCTGTGCGGGTTTCTACAGTGATGATTTGTAACTAAAATGGCATAAAAATTTTTATGAATTGCATGATTAAACTCCTTTATTGTGTTAAGCTCTACTACTTCAGCTGGAAGGCCTCTTGTTGTGGTCAGTTTTCTTTTTTTAAATATAGTCTCCTCCTTTACTGTGTTGATTATTTCCTGATACTTCCTGATATTATTTTTAAACCTTTGCCCCTCTAATTTAAGACTATGTCCTCTTGTTGTGGTAGTTTTTCTTGTTTTAAATATGGTCTCCTCCTTTGCTGTGTTGATTCACTATATGTATTTAAATGTTTCCATCATAGTCCCCTGTCTCGTCTTTCCTCCAAGCTATACATGTTAAGATCCTTTAACCTTTCCTTGTAAGTTTTATCCTGCAATCCATGAACAGTTTAGTAGCCCTTCTCTGAAGTCTCTCTAAAGTATCAATATCCTTCTGAAGCTATGGTCTCTAGTACTCAGGGCCGGCGCGTCCTATAGGCGACTTAGGCAGTCGCCTATGGTGCACCGACTTGGGGGGGTGCCAGATTTGAGTGACCGGCAGGAGGGTAGCGCACAGTGCTCCCTCCTATCTGTCACTCAGTGTAGCGTGGCTGGGTGGCGCGGACTGCGGTACTGGAGACACGGTTTCCTGTACCTGGCCTGACTGACAGGAAGTGCTCACCCAGTCCGGCTGGGTACAGAAAGCAGAAGCTCCTGTACTGAGATCCGCGCTGCCCGCCACGCTACAAAGATATGTAAAAGGCACAACAGAGAGGAAGGATAACCTAAGGGGGAGGAGGGAGGGAGGACCACTAAGGTGTTGGGGGAGAGCGAGGACCACTAAGGGGTAGAGAGGGGAGAGGAAGGACCACTATGGGGTAGAGAGGGGAGAGGGAGGACCACTAAAGGGTAGAGAGGGGAGAGGGAGGACCACTAAGGGGTAGAGAGGGGAGAGGGAGGATCACTAAGGGGTAGAGAGGGGAGAGGGAGGATCACTAAGGGGTAGAGAGGGGAGAGGGAGGACCACTAAGGGGTAGAGAGGGGAGAGGGAGGACCACTAAGGGGTAGAGAGGGGACAGAGAGAACCACTAAGGGGGGTTGAGAGAGGAGGACCATCACTAAGGGGGGAAGAGAGAGGAGGACCATCACTAAGGGGGGGGGAGAGGACCACTGAGGGGGGGACTACTAAGGGGGGGAAGGAGAGGTAAATTTAGGTGGGAGAGGGGGCAGTGGAGAAGACCACTAAGAGGGGGGAGGTGGGAGAGGGGGGAGTGGAGAGGACCATTAAGAGGGGGGAGACCACTAAGGGACAGGAGGGGAGGGGAGAGCACTATAAAAAAAATAAAGAGCTGCTCCCCTCTCAACCTCTATCCTACCCCACAAACCCTCTCTTTCAAACTAAACACATACACAATGCATCCTTACACATACACAGAAACACACAATGCATCCCTACACACACACACACACACACACACACACACACACACACACACACACACACACACACACATCTCAGCCCATCTGTGTGCCATTTTACCCTAACATCTCTCTGAGTCTCTTTAGCCCCTCCCCTCCTGTGCCCTCTTTATCCCCTCTCCCCTCCTGTCCACTTATGTAGCCCTTCTCCCCTCCTGTCCACTTATGTAGCCCTTCTCCCCTCCTGTGCACTCTTTAGCCCCCCGTCCATCCTGTGCACTCTTTAGCCCCCGTCCATCCTGTGCACTCGTTAGCCCCCCTTCCCTCCTGTGCACTCTTTAGCCCCCCTCCTGTGTCCTCTTTTGCCCATCCCCTCCTGTGTCCTCTTTTGCCCCTCCCCTCCTGTGTCCTCTTTTGCCCCTCCCCTCCTGTGTCCTCTTAGCCCCCTCCCCTCCTGTGCCTTTTATGTAACCCTACTCCTTTGCCCTCTTTAGCCCCTTCCCTCCTGTCGCCCCCATCTCCTCCTATGCCCTCTTTAGCCCCACTCCTCTCCTGTGCAGTCTTTCACCTCCCTCCCCTCCTGTGTCCTCTTTAGCCACCTCCCTTCCTCTGCACTCTTTTGCCCCTCCTCCCCTCCTGTGCCCTCTTTAGCCCCCTCCCCTCCTGTGTAGTTTTTCACCTCCCTCCCCTCATGTGCCCTTACATAGCCCCTTTTGCCCCTCCCCTTCTGGGCTCTCTTTAGCCCCTTCCCCTCCTGTGTCCTCTTAAGCCCCTTGCCCTCTTTAGCCCCCTCCCATCATGTGCCCTCTTTAGCCACCTCCCTTTCTCTGCACTCTTTAGCCCCCCTTCCCTCCTGTACCCTCTTTAGCTCCCCGTGCCCAGGATCTGCTATGGCTCAACAGAAATCATAGATTTCTATCTACAGTTCAGGTCTGAGGGACATTTTGAAGAATCTGTTGATATAAGTTTACTTTAGCAGCTGATAATCCACTTTTGGGTCTGAGCATGTTCAACACTTAGAAGGGAGAACATATGGCCTAATGGGTGTCCCAAAAAAGATAAATGTGTCAGGTGTTTAAAAAAATATCTGAATGGAGATAATTTTATAGAAACATAGAAACCTAGAATGTGACGGCAGATAAGAACCATTCGGCCTATCTAGTCTGCCCAATTTTCTAAATACTTTCATTAGTCCCTGGCCTTATCTTATAGTTAGGATAGCCTTATGCCTATCCCACGCATGCTTAAACTCCTTTACTGTGTTAATCTCTACCACTTCAGCTGGAAGGCTATTCCATGCATCCACTACCCTCTCAGTAAAGTAATACTTCCTGATATTATTTTTAAACCTTTGTCCCTCTAATTAAAGACTATGTCCTCTTTTGGTAGTTTTTCTTCTTTTAAATATAGTCTCCTCATTTACTGTGCCGATTCCCTTTATGTATTTAAATGTTTCTATCATATCCCCAGTCTCATCTTTCCTCCAAGCTATACATGTTAAGATCCTTTAACCTTTCCTGGTAAGTTTTATCCTGTAATCCATGAACCAGTTTAGTAGCCCTTCTCTCTAAAGCTGTCCTAAATGCTACTAAAGATTACCAGATCACCAACAAATGAAATTACACTTTTCATCCAGCCAGGTTATGAGAATTCCCAAATATGTGATAAGGAAGTGAAAATCTATTTGACCCAGATAGGAATATCTCCTGGTGAAATATTTTTTTCAGTAGACTTTTTTTGGTGATGGAGAGGATGGCTGAGAAATGGCAAGGCAATATTAGCCTCTTTTAGATCAACTTATGCCGCTAGGAGGGATGAAAATATCATAAGATGGGCTAGGCATTTCATTTTTTAATGCTTTTCAATAATGAGTAGGCTTAAGTCACCTAAAGACCTGGACAGTTTGACATGTTACTTGAAAATAATCGTTTTATGGTATGAGTTGGATATACTCGATTAATGTTATCAGTGGGGTACAAATCCTATCTGGTCATAATTGACTAGCCAAAATCTAAAACATATTGAAACATGTTTTGCTTTTTTTTAGAACCATCAACCCCACTGTTTTCAATTTTATCACATGACAGGAGGCTTCATATTTTGCATAACTTTCTTTACTTTATGCCTCCGGCAGCACAAGTCAATCAGAAAACTTTAAACCAATCAGTAACAGGCATCACATCCATATATAAAGCCCTGACCGTCACATGATTTCCTCTTTCTTTGCTGCTTATTTGCTGAGTATTTTGCTCCAAACAGTTTTCATTTATATTACATTTATCATTATATTTGAATGTTTATGGTGTGGTATTTGTCCCCTGCTACCCTCCCCCTTCTCTACCCTGATTATCTGCTAAATTGCTTTTACATTTTGGTATTAGACTTGCTTTTATACCCTGATAATTTGCTAGTTTCCTTTTCAGTTGGTATTAGCTTTGTCTCTTTAATATAATAATTAGCTAATTCCATTTTGCTTTGTGGGGATTACATTGGTCTTTCTATCCTGATTTTTTTTTGCTGTTGATTTTACGTTTTTCTATTGGACTTGTCTCTTGTCACTTTTCACTTGTCACTTTTCACTTGTCACTTTCTCTGATTTAATCTCGCGCGGATCGCAGCGTTTTACCGTGATCGCGTTTTGTTTGCTCTGGTGCCAGGACTTCAGGGCAGGTCTCTGGGGGTTGGGGGTACCGGGTGGACTCAGTACTGCACCGACGGGCCGCGATCGCTTTGGCGATCGCAGACCGCACTGCGCATTTGCGCGCGAACGGCGGCCATCTTGAATCTCGTGGCTCTCGCGAGATTCACGTCGGCCATTCGGTTTTAGCCAGTTCGTGATTCCCACGAACTGGCAGTCTGCTCTACATTGTCAAAAATAAAGTTCCTGTGAAATGAAGTTCTCCAAGTCTTTTTCTGGGAGATTATGTATTAAATGTTCACTGCTAAAATCAATCCTGTTACACAACAATGGCAGGTGGAATAAAGTTGACAGGATTATGCATGGAGTGTCCACTTACGTAGGACTGATCCCTGCTGTGTGCATATACTGGATGCAGTACTCAGGTCTGCTGGCAGTTTGCTCTATAATGTTACATACAAATGTCATGTGGAATAAAAGTTTTCTTGTAAATCTGGAGGATTAAGACTGGACTTTTCCCTGCTGTGGGCACATAGTGAATAGGGCAATTAAATAGAGCTGATAACTTACTCAGCTCCCTAATCCCACTGGACCTTACAACCACTGGATATACTCCATCCCCACAGGGATACAGGACACAGTAGTGGAGGCACATAACGGAGTGATTAACAGGGGTGACCCCCCTTATGCTGGGTGAACCCCAAGCATGGCAGACACCTCTCCAAAGTGACATTGTGGTTCAGGGGTGACCCCCCTTACACTGGATGAACCCCAAGCGAATCTGGTCCCTGTCCTTGTGACATACCTATACTGGGGTAACCCCCCCTACGCTGGGTGACCCCCAAGCGAATCTGGTCCCTGTCCTAGTGACATACCTATACTCGGGTGAAACCCCTACGCTGGGTGACCCCCAAGCGAATCTGGTTCCTGTCTGTAGCGGAACCCTGTTGTGGCTGTCCTTCCTGTATTGTTGATTGCCCTCACCTACCCTACCTTGGCCCTAAAGACAAATACTGTTCCTGGCCCTTGGATTACCTCAGGGCAGTGTTGCTACTTCAAATGGGCACTTCGGATACCGTCTAAGTGCCGAAGTAATCGTCGAAGCTGTTGAAGTCGTCGAAGTGCACGGCATCGAACAAAGGACCACGTGGCGGCGGCCATTTTTACTCCGAACATCGCCGACCCGTACCATCGACTCCACTTCGACACTTCGACTACCGTCGAAGTACCGGCCACACTTCGAACGGGACTTAGTCGTTTTTATGCCAGAAATTGACCGACCGCACAGCTCAAATCTATGGAACTGTTTTGGGCAGGAAAATGTGCTTGCGGTCGGTCATAAAGGGACCTCCAACTAACTATTGATCTACTGGAGGGATTGGGACGATTTTTGAGAGGATTACTAATTAAAGGCTGCTGATTACGAAAATGCATGTTTTATGTTTGTAGCACGAATATTATAGAAGTTATGGATATTGTGTAAAAGTTATGTTTGAAACTGTATAATAAGTGGATTATCTCCCAGGCTAAGGGGAGGGGATGTGTGGGTTGCACCCAAGATACTATTGGTTGTTTTATGCCTCCCCCTGGGTGTGGCCTATATGTGTACAGTTGTAATAAATGGCAGGCTGGATGTGCCAGTCAGCAGTTCTGTTCCTGAAACTGTGTCGTCCAGTTATTGGGATTGCTGTGGGGATACTGCTGTGTTATTTTGCCTGCTGGAAACTCTGCCTGTGGATTTACTATTGCCTTGTTCCTGAGCTTCCCTGGGATCTTTAGTGGAGAATAGCTGTGGGATATCAGCTCTCCGCTACACTGTCCTACTGACATACTTATACCGGGGTGAACCCCCTACGCTGGGTGACCCCCAAGCGAATCTGGTCCCTGTCCTACTGACATACATAGACTGGGGTGAACCACCTACGCTGGGCGAATCCCAAGCGAATCCTATTCCAGTACTAGGGACATATATATATACTGGGGTTTAACCCCCACGCCCTAGGACGGGCTGATAACCACGGAGTACGATCTGTTACCGTATGCACAGACCGGAACACAATGGATACATGTATGTTGACAGAACCAGGAAGGAGAGCTCACGGTGCTGCCAAATCTCCACAGTACTATATCCAATAAGGGTGACCCCTTGAAAAATTTGGAGGCTACCATACCTCCCCATACACGGGCTTACGTCCCGACATTACTGACCGCTCATCCCGGTCTTATTGAGGGTGACCCCCTCCTCAGACCACTCCCAGGAAATCTCTAAGTGGTACTGATTGAAGCAATTCTGGGTGACCCCCAGTCGTACGTGGAGGCCCACTAAGTGGCAATAAGTGTTCTGCCGTACCTGACACCTGTTCGGTACCCCACAGACCGAAAGAGTGTCCCAACATGCCATAAGAGACATACATACAGGGGTGACCCCCCTACGCTTGATGACCCCCAGACTAGTCTTACTACGGTGCTAGTGGCATAGGTACGAAGGGGTGACCCCCCACGCCCTTTTCTAGGGCTTCTACCTTCAGAGTACGCTCTGTCATTGTATGCACAGACCAGGGCACACTAGATGCATGTGTTCCGACACCTCTATGCTTCAACTGGAGGATCCGCACACCCTTCCCTTAACCGAGAAGGAGAACTCACAATACTGCCAAACTCCACAATTCTAGGACATATAAGGATGAACCCTTGGATTATACATAGGGAGGCTTTCACGTCTCCCATACTCGGGCTACGCCCCGACATCGCAGACCGCTCATCCCGATCCTACTGAGGGTGTCCTCATTCTCAGACCAATACCCAGATCCTGAGAAAGTGGTACCTATTGATCGAAATTCTGGGTGACCACAGTTGTATACAGAGGCACACTGAGTGGCAATAAGCGTACTGTTGTACGATCCTGGCTCCACAGACCGAAAAGGTGTGAACCAACAGGTCGGACTTCCCTCAATTCCCCTGACCGATTTTCAGGGGAGGATTAAAGCCGCCAGGGCAGCTCCGGAGGAAGAAGCCCTCTCCAAGATACTGACTAACAAGTCGGACACCTTACCACCTAGACACCATTGGAAGGGCCCAACACGGCTTCCCCAAAGGGGAAAGAGAACACCCCGACTTAGCGGAACCGTCCCTCAGAACGTCCTGTCCATTAAACATCTCAGGCTCCATCATCAGGGGACGAGGACTTCATCCCTCCCCCTTCTCTGGAGATCATGAGAGAATAGAGAGTCTCCATCGGAAGAGATAAAGTGACAGAATCCGCCTAGCAAGAAAGGTTTCCTTAGGCACACTGGACAATCTGGTTTGACTCACATACCACCCGACACCCAGGGTCATCCGAGAGGGGTTTACCGGAGCACCGGGCAAACTTTGCCAACTTCCGGCTTCGGGGAAAAGAAGTCCGAAACAAGCTCAGGGTGGAATGCCCATACCCTCTATGAACAAACAAGATAGTCCTCACCAGGGAGCTCGGTGTCACTGCGGGGATATCTATGTCCCGATCAGGCCGGGGTCCACGTAAAGGTGTAAGAGAAGGACTCAAAACCAGTTAGGATGAATTACTGGACATGATCAGCCCCAAGTAAAAATTCTATACTTTGCGGAACTGACCCCACCCAAGACTCACCTCTAGAAACTCACGATGTGAAGGAATGGGTGCAAAGGGCAATATGTAGGTTGGGGGAACGCAAGGCAGACAGTGGCGCAGAACGGCGCAAAACAGCCCAATTAAAGATGGATTTTACACCTTTGAAGTTAGGGACGAAAGAACAAGGACCCCAAGTGGACGGACTATTGTTTTGGTAGTAAGGAAGAAGACAGGAGACTATCGCCCAGTCATCAATCTAGGCCAACCCAATGGTTTTGGGGCGTACCGACAACTCAAGAAGGAAGGTATGCATCTATTAGGAGACGTACTCCTCGAAAGGGGTTTGCTAGATTGGATTTGAAGGACACTTACCTACTGGTTCACATGGTGCCTCAAGAAGTTTCGGAAGCTGGTCATGGCGCACTGAAGAGCAAAGGTTATGCTCGCTGTAGCATACCTAGACGACTTGCTGACCTTTTGCAAGTCCAATTCCTGACTACGTCTACAAACGAGATTTATGTTACTGTTTCGGGAATTGTTGGGATTCATAGTGAACAGACAGGAGTCGGTTCGATCCCAGTTCCGAGTAACTATGTACCTCTACTTCGGAATAGATTCCACCTTGGGCGGATTACACCTTCCCACATCAGCGATAGCGATTTTTCGTAAGGAAATCCGACGGGTACGGAGGAAAGGCTCCATAATCCCTTGACTATTTCCCAGGACCACTTCACTACCGGGCCAGACATCGGCTGAAAGCTCACTGCCTGAAATCCGGGCACACCTATGAAATTGGGATCAGAATGGCAAGGACTTCGATAGTACTCATTACCGAGGTAAAGGAGCCAAGCATGGCACCTAGAATGATTGTTGTTAATTGGGATCATCCTCTGCTTCTTCAGTTTTAACTCACCTTCGGGCAGATCCAAAAGGAGAACATCATCTATTGATAATGCAGGAGCGGCTAGAGTTGGTGGATTGGTGTCTTCCAAGAGAGACTGGTATGTCAAGGGACTATCGCAACCAACTAGAGACCTATTATGGGACTCATGGACAACAGGTATTCCCCGAAATAACTTATCCGCATGGAACACTTGGAGTTCGCTGGGGTATGGAAAGGGACTGCGATCCTTTTATTACCGCTATCTACCTCGATGTTGAATCTCTATCATAATTTTCACTACGGACCGATCGGAACGATCCGACCGTTCCATTAACGGGATACGTTCCGCTATTTCGCCGGCGCATAGTATGATTCGCGACACTCCGGTCGATCAAGAGCCTTTGATAGGTCGCTTTCTGCGGGGTAGCAAACGGTCCAGAACCATGAATCAAAGTATCACTGTTGTGGGACTTTGATTGGGGTATTTTGGAACTAGTCAGATAACACGAACCTATCCCGCCGTCAGCCATAGTCACGTTACTTTAGATTTTTCGTCTGGTATCAGATATACTGGAGTTCGACGTAGATGGTCTTTTCGGTATCACCAGAAGGAAGGATCTCTACGGTGTCTCGTAGAACTAAATCCTATTCGCGTCCTTATTTTACCCGGTTCCCGGCGGTTTCCCAGTCTTTGTGCAGTTATAGCGGTGTTTTGTTATATGGAGATCCCGACAACACTTAGATTGTCACATTAAGGACATCTGCTGGGCTTATACCAACCATACAAGCCAGTTACCATGAACACTCCGTCTAGATGGGTTCATTGGTTGTTATCGCTAACGGGGGTGGAGACGTGCTTTGGGTACTCATTCGGTACGAGACACGACTGCTTTTCAGGCCTTCACGGGGGGGCCTCTATATTTTACAGGCGGCGAATTGGACACGGCGAGACAATTTCCGTATATTTATTTCCATCAAACCACACACGCATCCTTCTCGCTCATACCACAGCTTTAAAAATGCAAAATATGAAGCCTCCTGTCATGTGATAAAATTGTAGATGCTAACGTAGTGAACCTATAATCTTAATTTTAATAATGACAGGAGGTGAGTATTTTCCCTCCCTATACTCTGAGTAATTCTAATTTTCTGGTTGTCATTTTCACAGTATAATTATAAGGTTTTGTATTTTTCAGTATATTTATGGGATGCTTATCTGGTTGACAGGTGTTACAGCCGTGGCGATTATCAAGTATACTATGGTTGTTTAATGTTTCAGTATATTAACGTAATATAAATATAGATACATATAGTACTGGATTTAATGTGGACATCAGTTGGGTTCCATCACCTTTCACGTATTTCTGTTCTTTTCAGAGTAACCATCATAAAGATAAAAATCAAGATAAAGCTGGAAGGTTTCAAGTCTCGTTCCAAGTTATGTTCTACACGTTACTCAGGACTGTTATTTGAATTCCCTGACGTTATAATGGACTGTTTTTCGCATCAAAGAAAGAGGAAATCATGTGATTGTCAGGGCTTTATATATGGATGTGATGCCTGTTACTGATTGGTTTAAAGTTTTCTGATTGACTTGTGCTGCTGGAGGCATAAAGTAAAGAAAGTTATGCAAAATACTCGCCTCCTGTCATTATTAAAATTAAGATTATACGTACACTACGTTAGCATAATCTACAATTCGCACTGCAATTTTCTGCCCAAACCTGAACAAAGTAATTTACAATTATGTTTTCAGGAAAGGTTCATGAGGAAATTGATAAAGTAATTGGAAAAGACAGGAGGCCTACAATGGGAGACGTGTTAGAGATGCCATATACCAATGCAGTGATTCACGAATTCCAGCGATTTGGGGATATACTACCACTGGCTCTTCCCCACCAAGCATACAGAGACACTGAGATTCATGGATATTTCATTCCTAAGGTACTCAATGCTTTTGCAAACTGTCCTTAAAAATGCTGGTTTTCCTGGATTCCGGCGACGCTGGAGGTCCTCACATAGCGTGAGGACGTCCAGCGTCGTTATAACACACTTTTCGTGGTCTATGAACAGGGAAGTGTCCTCTAGTGGCTATCTAGCAGACAGCCACTAGAGGAGGACTTAACCCTGCAAGGTAAATATTGCAGTTTATGAAAACTGCAATAATTACACTTGCAGGGTTAAGGGTAGTGGGAGTTGGCACCCAGACCACTCCAATGGGCAGAAGTGGTCTGGGTGCCTGGAGTGTCCCTTTAAGTTAACTAATTATGATGTCTGCACATTTTTTTTTTTCAACTCTCATTACAATAGTTTGGTGTAAATTGCTGATTCGATTGGGACATGAGTTGGGTACAGAGTCCATAGAATGAGAACCTCACCTACCATCATCCTTATCATAGAACTCTCAATTGTTCTGAATCTGACTGGACAGTGATGTTTTTACCATCATCTAGTTTGTTCCCTAGTGTCATGTCATGTGGACACCAGGGAATTGTAGCACAATTGCATCTTTAAACCCCTTTCACAAAATGCTAAGGGCTTAGCCCTTAATAGGACCTGCCAGCATGATTGGCATTCAATCTGGCATGCATTCTCCCACAACCTTAAGAAACTAAACAGATACAGGATACCAAAGACTGGAGCTTCCAATGTCTTCAACATGCTGGAGTGTCACGTTATGTTTTTATAATATCCATCTTTCATTGCTGCTTCTTTTATACTGGAAATGGCTCTGTTTGGGGACACTTTCCCAAGAAGGGGAGCAATCCCCCACATTGAAAATGTTCTATACAACAACAAGAATGCCTATTGGGAGATTAGCAGTGTAACAAGGAGGAAGCAAACTGCCAGTGGTTCTCATGATCTCTTGTCACTCGTTCCTCGGCATTAGACTCCTGTGCTGATGCCGGAGGATTGATTGACAGGTGGGAGAGGGATCTCATTTTTAAAAAGGCATAAAATAAAAATCTATGCATTTGGTAGCCTTTCTAATACAAGACCATATTTTGTGTGTGCGTGTTTCTCTGTGTATGTACACACATGCATAAAACTAACAAATTATTTATACATGTTAACATTCAGCTATTGGTATTTATGCTGTGATTTATTTCTTAATATCTACTCCTTTCTAGGGTACTGTTGTAATGACTAATCTGTCTTCAGTCCTGAAGGATGAAAGAGTTTGGGAAAAACCCTTACAGTTTTATCCAGAACATTTCCTAGATACTGATGGGAAGTTTGTAAAACGAGAAGCATTCATTCCATTCTCTGCAGGTAATACAGAACATTACACTGAAAGCAAATTAGGGAGCTGCAAGTTAAATTTGTAATTTCTATCTCTCCGATCTAAAATTCAGCAGAGCTTTATAACACCACTAACAATGTGTTTTTAAAATATTGTGTAGTAAGGGTAGAATGGTAAATAATGTGGGGTATTATCCTGCAGCTACATACATCAGGCTTATGGAATTCACAGCCAAAGAGGAACATGTGCGTTACATTCACAGAAATAAATATCTCCAGAATTTTTTAATAAAACACATAAGATACTCTAAGTGAAATTCCCTACATTTTAATTTAATTTCTCAAATATTCTTTTATGGAGGCATTTTCAGTCTGAAGCCAATAAACAATTCCAAACGAGACATGTACCCAACATCGAAAAACCCATTAAATATTGCGCACATTATATTCATGCTTTTCACACTGGCACACTTTGACTTTGGGACTGTGATAGACTGAATGCAATGCTTAGGTTGTGTGTGTTTTTTTTAAAATAAAGTATCCATATTAAAATTGGGATTACTGTCAAAGAATTAATTAAAACTAAGATGACAATTTGGATAAAACCATTTAAAATTCTCGAACAATGCTCAAGTAAATGTGATATTTATAAGCTGTCGATAAAGGTAAAAGAAGACATTTATTCATGCTTGTATACAGTAATACATACAGTATTTTTAATTCCCTAGCAGTATCACCTATGGATCAGCATTTCCCTTCAGATCATAGTACAGGAAATAACACAATTATTTAATAAAGGTCCTATCCAAGTACCCTCAATTTGTTGAGAATCCCCACAAAATACTAAGGAGGAAACAGGATGCTGGAAAATAGCCAGATATTTAAAATTATGGGTATTCTGAAATATTTTCTCCTTTTTCTGGCTAATCTTGGCAGTGTCACATATGGGCTGTCAGGGTGGCGGTACGGTGCCCGGGACCCAGACACTGTCCGGGCGGCGGTGCGAGGACCAGGACCCAGTATGCCTGATGATAAGTGGGAGTCTTCAGCGTGAGAGTGGATAGGTCAGGGTCTGGTGCAGGGTAACCGCACGCCCGCAGTGTTTGTGCAGCCACATACCAGAACCCTGATTCAGCTTATGCGGATCCCAGGAACGATGAGCAGGAATTAGGCAGACCTCCCAGAGCTAAATAGGGAGGTACTGCAGCAGGAATGTATCCAGTATAGAATCAAGGAAAGACTAGGAAAGGCACCGAACATGAAAAACAAGACAGAACTAAATAGAACCCAGAACCAGAGAAGGATAGGAAGCTAAACCCAGAACATGTACACAATACATTAGGGAAACAGACATAACATGGGCAGGACTGTACATGGACTGGGAATACAAACTAAAACAAGGCCAGATATGATAGGCAAAACAAGAGGAGAAATAGCTAAGTACTATATATGACAATCATGGGGATTTAGTCACATTATATGATCATACATTGCATAAGCCTGCCAACAATGGCAATGTACCCCATATCTGGCAGGTCCTACTCTGCCTAATGCAAGCTAAACCAACCAAAGAAAACACACATAGTACTTACCTGCAAGAAAGGGCAGAAGACTTGAGCAGCTGCCTGCAGGACACTGAAACAAAAGGAATGATTGAAAACAAACAGGTGTGGCAACATAAAACAAACATTTAAAGGAACCCTGGAGACTGGGAATTCCCAGGACGGAATACAGGAATGAACCCAGAAAAACCCAGCATAAAGAAAACCCGACATAGAATAGAAAACCAGTAAAAACCAAGAAAAACTAAGAATTGTAAAAAGAGTACTGGATACCAGAAGCCATTGCCAGAATGATCCGCAGCTAGGAACAGGATGTGACATGGGCATTATTCTAGCTTGTCAAAGAATGGTGCAACAGATAACGTTCAAAACACAATGTATTTATTAATAAGCTTAAGTTATTATTTAGCTTCTGTAAGAACTCCTCAAGCAAATGCAGCTTAATTTTGAAGAACAATATCTAAACAGTAAGATTTAATGAAATTTCAATAGTCTTTGACGCCTACACTTTAGCTGGCGCAAATATAGATGCTTTGTTGAGCATAGTACAGTTGGAATTACAGTTGGCAGGTTCTCAAATTGTTGCAAAATACATTGTGAAATGAATTACTTTATCTAACGTGTGACTCTTGACATACTAATGTTGGGTACAATAACCTTTTCTGTTATACAATAAACGTTTTATGCGACAGAAATATTGTTGGTACTATGGAGACACATACGGTAAGTAATTTGTCATAATACATAAGAAAAGTTATGTCATGCATATACAATAGAGGCAAATTATTAAAGTTCTTATCTTTTTCTTTTGAGTGACTTATTTTTCTTTGTTTATATTATATGATTTAGTTTTTTTTTTTTTTTTTTTATTCTTTATTTTTGTAGTGCACGCATATAGTACAGACAGGCTCGAGGTACCCCAAAGGCAATCCTCAGGCTTTTCCCACGCGAACATGCGGGGTGTATTCTTAACTGGCACATTTTTCATTTTTGTTATCAGGCTTAGTAAACGTATAAGTATGGTATCACTTTACATGAGTGTAATTAACATGCTAGATCTGGATAGCGTATTTCCACCTAGGAAGTACAATTGTAGTGTGTATATTAGCAAACTAGGCACATGCTGTAAAGGCGGATACATTTCAGGTAAGCTGGCACATTTTTAGTTATCAGGCTTAAGAATCATATAAGTAGGTTGTCGCTTTACATCAGTATAGGTATCATGCTAGAACTGGATAGCTTATTTCCACATAGGAGGTACACTTACAGCGTGTATATTAGCAAACTTGGCCCAAGCTGTAAAGGCAGATACATTACAAGTAAACTGGTACATTTTGAGTTATCCGGCTTAATAATCATATAAGTAGGTTATCACTTTAAACGAGTGTAAATAATATGCTAGAACTGGATAGCTTATTTCCACCTAGGAAGTACAATTATATTATGTATATTAGCAAACTAGGTACATGCTGTAAAGACAGATACACTACAGGTAATCTGGCACATGTTTAGTTATCAGGCTTAAGAATCATATAAGTAGGTTGTCACTTTAAATGAGTGTGAATAACATGCTAGCACTGGATAGCTTATTTCCACATAGGAGGTACACTTGTAGTGTGTATATTAGCACATAATCAAAGCAGTAGTGAAGGCTTACAGAAAATGGTCATGCTACAACTAGTTATCATCAGTTCCCAGCTGCTTTCCTTGCAGCTTGATGTGCCGATTGGGTAATAAAGCCGTTGTGGGGTTGTGTAAGTCCCGGGTGAGAGAGCATGCTAATGTGTGAGGCTGTGTATCCCAGGCCTCATGTCCCCGCTAGTCCCCTTTAACCTATGCCTTCAGGAGTGTCTGTCCCGCACGAGGGCTCACCCTTCTCAGCTGTGCAGTCCGAGTGTGTCATAGAGGTGTTCAACCACCAGCGTGGACGTTGGCCGCTTTCAGGGTTCCCCGGGATGCTTGCCGGTGCTGTATGGCCCCTGCTCGGGCAGGTAAGTCGGTTCGTGCCGGTCCTTATAGGTTATTACTCTTTGGTTGCTGTTTTTGGTGGGGCTGGCGTTGTCTTGTGCAGTGCAGTGACCGTTGGAGGTCGGCTCCGCTAGTGTGTCCCTGTCGGTAGGACGGGACGTTGTTTTCGGTGCCATGTTTTGGCGCGCTTAATCTGGGTGGGCAAGCCAGTCGGGCAGGAGCGGTACGATGGTGTCATGGGTGATTTTGCGACCGGGACTTGTGTAGTGTACAGACGGTCATTTAGCTTCTCCCAAAACGCTGCAAATGTGGCCTCTAGCCTCACCAGGATGTTGGCCTCTTGAGTTATTTCGATTGGCTTACTCGTGTGTTCCGCCATCTTGGGTATCGCCGCTGTTAGTCTGCTCGAGGGTGTCGTCGCTACCTCTGTTTCGTCCAGGGCTGCGGTCGTCCAGCTCAGCAGGGACCGGGATATCCCCCACCGGTCCAGGGGGGGGGGGGGGGGGGACAATACAAGAGTGCTCCCTCTTCAGCCAGAGAACCGGGAGAGCGGCCGCCTCTCCTCGGCTCCCACCCGTGTAGGCCGCAGTCTGCGATGTGGTCGGTTCAGCCACGGAGGGTCTCATAACGGGTATCCCCCGATGCAGCATCACCCCCTGAATAGGGTTATCGCTATCCACAGCTGGTACGCTTGGGTGGTCGGGCGTTATCACCCAAATCTTGGCCTCAGGCACGTCTGCTTTGCTCGGCAGGCTAGCTCCGCCCCCGATTTAGTTGTTTTTAATTCACTTTATCCCGTAAGGGTATTTTTTTTTTGCCACATTTAGCTTCAATGTGTTACAAGTGAATGGAATTTGATAACAACATTAAAGGGTTAACTTTTGGCAAGCGCTTTCCTAGAATTTAGTTAGTCAGTTTGTTTGTGAATTATGTGGTGTGTAAAGGTGAGATGACCCTCCCTTGGGATTTATTACACTTACGTCTTTCATTTAATTTTTTGGAGATTGATCAAGACATATTCTCTTCATAATGAGGATTTTGACTTCATTGACACACTGGTTTTACCTGGCCTATTTTTTCCTTTTTTAAATTTAATATCTCTTTATTTAAACATTTTATCATATTTAGAAAACAAAAATAAGCCAAAAACAAAAAATATATATAAATCTACTCATTTCACAGTAGAACAACTTTTGGTCTCATTGATTGTTATGTATCTGATAAGCTTTGAGTGCATTATTTCCCAATAATTAGATCTGATTAATATATTGGATGTAATCTTTCAATCCAATCTATCTATTCTAATCTACTAAATCTATCTAATCTCATCCATTTAGATTAAATATAAATAAAACTGACTTTTTTTTTTTAATTCTTTATTTTACCTTGTGCAGGGAATAACAATATGTTTGTCAATGCCACAACAGCATATTTAAAAGCTAAAAACACAGTAGTTGTACATTTATGGCATAAGAGTATCGGCACAATTTTTAACTGTTATGTTATGAACAAGCTATCATGTTAGCGATGTCTTTCTAGGTAGATTGTTGTAGGAGAATCGTTAGACTATATAGCAGGGGTTCCAACATAAGGTAACAGTATGATTAGTTATGAGAAAGATTAACAATATACGTGTATCATTAGTATGGCTGACAGCATGTCATCTCTTATATATTAATGCCGCTAGACCAGCCACTGATGCATAGGAAGTGAGGTGTCTTAACGTTAGAGTGATAAACTGCGAGATGTGTATGTAAAAGAAAAATTTAGCAAGTGATCATCATGTGTGTGGTACTCGCCAGTTAGGTAGCCCATGAGCCGCTGGGACACAGGGCAGTTAGGATTGCATGGTATAGGATGATACTAAGGTAGTGTCCATTGATAACATTGGGGGCTCAGAGGTTAGGTACTTAGTCCAATGCAGGGGCAGAGTATGCCATGCTTAGATTTATGTCCAGGGATGTCAGCTCATTTCACGTGTCCGCCAGGTTAAGTGTGTTCTGCAGGGTTGTCTGTGTCGGCGCCATTACCGGAGCCGGATGGCAGGCGGTCCGGGTCTTTTCACCCGCTCATCCGATGCCCAGTCTATGGAGGGGAGTGTAGTCGCATTGCCGCGGACTTGTGTCCTGTGATGCATTGCTTTTCGGTAGGGTGTGAGGTTGTGCCTTGTGCGGATACTTTGTGGTGTTTCGCCATGTCGCTGAGCAGTTAGTGGGTCTCGTGTGCTCAGTGGTCTCGCTCCGATAGGTGTAAGGCCAAGTGCCAGCGTCCGAATGGGATGCCGCTGTTTCCCGCCCATGTGCTCCCTGACTATCTCTGTCTGGAAGCCATCCTGTGGGCTTGTGGTAGGTATCTGCCCAGGTGGCGCCGGGTTGCCGGTCGGATCCATGCCGCGATTGACCTCATGGTTAGGTGGAGGGACCAGCCTTTAATATGGAGCTTTGTCCACAAGCTGTTGCTTAGCCTGGCAAAGAACTCCAGGGTGTGCTTGGGTGGCTTAGCGAGGGTGCATCTTGGCGCAGGGCGCTGCTGTGTTGCCATCTTGATTGGGTCCCCATCGTCCCGTTGGGATGTGGGTTTAGTCGCTTGTATAGGTCTCTTTATGGGGGTAATCGTCCCCAGCGAGGACCGGGATGACCCCCACCGGTCCAGAGGGGGGGGGGGGGGGTAGCAGGGCTGTATTCAATGCTCGCTTGCGAGGTTGGCCGTCTCCTCCAGGCCCCAGGCTCCGTTCCAATATAGGCCGCATGGACGGTTTGTGTGCCCATAGTGCATAGTGCTGCATGGCGGGCATCGTTTGAATCCCCGTGTGGTCCTGCACCGATTTTTGGGCCCCGTGTGTTGCTGGCACGGGTAGTTTGGTCAGGATTGTCGGTTGTTTGCCCGCCGTGGCCAGAGCTCTCAGAGAGCACGTCCGGCCATCTTGGCTGTCAGGCCCCGCCCCCTCATAAAACTGACCTTTTTCTCATTTGTAAAACACAGTGGCATGCTTATTTCAACAATAAAGTACAACTTTAGTGGTAAAATAACACACATAACTTATCCAACTGTTTGTTTTTTTAAAAATTGCAGTCCAGTGTACATACCTTTTGAAAAAAACTAAATAGTTCAAAATAGTGTAAAACCTTAAAACTCAATATAAGGTAATAACTTTATTTCCAGAGCTAATAGCCTAGCTCTCGTAATAGGAACTTTTTGAATCATTAGGGTGACCACTCCCCTCTTTAGAGATATTTTATTCACAGGTGTCTCTTCCCAAATGTTGATTAGTTAATCTCAAGAGAAAAAGGTGTGTGTGTGTGTGTGGAGAAAAAGGTGTGTGTGTGTGTGTGTATGTATATATATTATAATAATACTGTTTATAGATATTTTTTTTAATACATCCACACAACAGTATTTTGGGAGATTTACACATTTCAGTGTGGTAGATGCTTTTTCACTTAATTAAATTTTATAGAACACTTTTATATAGCGCTTTTACACTACGATTTATTTTTATATTTGCCTTTTTTCTAATGTTTGCACTGTTCTTTCTCCACAGGTCGCCGAGCATGTTTGGGGGAACAATTAGCCAGGATGGAGCTGTTTCTTTTGTTCACAAACCTCATGCAATGCTTCACATTTAACATTCCTGATGGTCAGCCACCTCCAAGAGAAGATCCCGTGCCTTTAATAACTCTGAGTCCACATCCTTATGAAATATGTGCTAAGATCAGATAGGGATCAACTTAATTGCCAATCCCTAAATAATTCATATTGTTGTGATGGTTATTCCAAAGATTGTTAATAACAAAGTATCGATCATTGAAGAATCATTTTAAAAAGATTGCTTTAAAAATCACTAGCCTTTTATCTTTCTTCTAATATATAAAATAGTCAGTCTAATTCCACCCCAAGGGTTGCACACACTTATTACTTTATTTTTCAACCTTATGATATTCCAGAGGATTTTACCTACCACTCTACTTCTTTCACACAAGCCTAGGAGGAGAAGGCTTAGTACTGCAAGGTGTTTCTCTTATCCCACAGATGTCACATTAGTAATCCAGTAAGCTATTTTCAAATTATTGACTAGGTGGTACATGACCCCTTATCGGCTACACACCATAAATTGAACTGCATCAGCCTTGTGATGAAATGTTAACTCCGCCCAAAGTCCTGTGGTGACCCTACTGCAACTTAATTTTCACACACACAAGACTGATTAATAATCATAGCTTTTCCACCATGGTCTTCAACCACAGACAGGCACCAATGAAAAAATACAAACAATTCATTATTTGTAATTTGCCAAGAAATCCTGATTAGCAGCTTTCTATAAAACTCCATAACCCCCCAAGCGTAGCAGAATAACTCCGAGAACATCTTCAAGAGTAGCCCATGCCCTTGCCAAACAGTCCTATTTTTCCTCTCTTATTAGTTCACGTTCCCGCAACCCCAGGCGTCTCTTTGACACCTTTAATTCTCTTCTTCGCCCTGCTGTGGCCACCCCCCAAACTAACCTTACTGCTGATAACTTTGCATGTTACTTCACTGACAAGACTGAACAGCTAAGGAAAGAATTCTCCCCTCCTTGCCTTTCTGTTTCTCAACCACACATAAATCATGCCTTTCCTACCCTTCAGACATTCTCCCAAGCTACTGACCAAGAGGTGGCTGCTCTTCTTTGCTCCTCTCGCCCCCCCACTTGCCCACTCGATCCTGTCCCATCTCACCTTATCAGATCTCTCTCCACTTGTCTCGTGCCTTCTTTTTTTTTTTTTTTTTTTTATTCTTTATTTTTGGTACAATAAAGTTTACAAACAGGCCTGTGGTGCCACCACAGCAGGCACAGGCGGGTTAATGTAGACAAAGTCATGACGATATACAGTTGCACATTTTTGTTATAAGACATGTTGCATTCGTAAGTAAATTTGTTGCGACTAATTTAATTGTGTTGGTAATGAAGAGTTATATTAGTAAAGAGTGACTATAACACAAAGTGTAAGCCTTGCCATTAAACGTTCTATCATAACATGAAGGCTGGCATTCATATATATTCTCATGAGTGGCTGCTTAATTTTATGCATTAATAGATGTCGCTGCATCTGACTAATTGAATCTCGCTGAGTAACTAAGTTGTCAAGGTAAATATAACTTATGGTATAAAACGATAAGACTTACAGCGTGCAGTAACAGTAGGTTAAAGTAAAATGAGTGAGACAGACTAGTAGAGTGTGTCTGATGTGCGAGGTGTGCGGATGAGACAAGAGTGGAGTGTCAGACAGCGTTGGAGTGTGGACAATGTGTTGTTAAAAGCTTAAAACAGAAGGCATATAACATAAAACATAGTTCAAGAGTCAGCATGTGGTGTCTCGTGCCTTCTTTAACACACATCTTCAACTGCTCGCTCTCTTCTGGCATCGTCCCTGCTGACTTTAAACATGCCACTGTAGTACCTATACTAAAAAAAAAAATCCCTCGACCCATCCACCCCCTCTAACTACCGTCCCATATCCCTGCTCCCTTTTTCCTCAAAACTTCTGGAAAGACTTGTCTTTACCCGTGTGTCTCATTTCCTCAATTCCAACTCTCTCCTTGACCACCTTCAATCTGGCTTCCGCCCACTCCACTCTACAGAGACTGCCCTTATCAAAGTTACTAACGACCTAATTGCAGCTAAATCCAAAGGCCACTACTCCATACTAATTCTTCTTGACCTCTCAGCGGCCTTTGACACCGTTGATCATGCTCTCCTTCTTCAAACTCTTCAATCGCTTGGCCTCTGTGACTCTGTCCTCTCGTGGTTTTCCTCTAATCTCTCCCAACGCTCATTCAGTGTCTCTTTTTCTAATGATACCTCCTCCCCTTGTCCTGTCTCGGTTGGAGTCCCCTAAGGCTCCGTCCTAGGTCCCTTTCTATGTTCTCTTTATACTGCCTCTCTTGGCAAACTTATTACCTCTTTTGGATTCCACTACCACCTGTACGCTGATGACACCCAGCTATATCTCTCCTCCCCGGACCTCTCCCCTGCCGTCCTGCAACGTGTCACTGCTTGCCTTTCTTCCATCTCTGGCTGGATGTCCTCCCGCTTTCTGAAACTCAATCTCTCAAAAACTGAGCTCCTTGTATTTCCTCCTCCTAATACTGATCCTCCTCTTTCACTCTCCCTTCAAATTTCTGGTACTAACATCAGTCCATCCTTGCAAGCGCGTTGTCTTGGTCTCACCTTTGAGCCTCACATCCAGCATGTTGCCAAATCCTGTAGATTCCATCTTAAAAACATAGCCCGCATCCACCCCTTTCTTGCACCAGATACTACCAAGGAGCTTGTCCATGCTCTAGTAATTTCCCGCATGGATTATTGTAACCCTCTCCTGATTGGTCTTCCCAAAAGCCGTACTGCACCACTACAGTCCGTAATGAACGCTGCTGCTAGACTGATTTTCCTCTCTAGTCGTTTCTCTCACACCTCACCCCTCTGCCAGTCCTTACATTGGCTTCCTGTATGCTATAGGAGTCAATTCAAGGTACTAACTCACACCTATAAAGCACTGAACAACTCTAGCCCCTCTTATTTCTCCTCACAGATCCATAGGTATGTCCCTTCTCGGTCTCTTCACTCTGCCCGTGACCACCTCCTGTCCGTTGTCCGCACCCGTACGGCCAACTCGCGCTTGCAGGACTTCTCGCGGGCGGCTCCCTTCCTATGGAATAGCCTACCGCCATCAGACTCTCCCCTAGTCTTGCATCTTTTAAGAAGCGCCTTAAAACTCATCTCTTTAGGAAAGCTTATGGCCTCCAAGACTAACCCTTACCTCACATACCTGTCTCTTGCCCTCTCCTAAAGGGCAGCCCACCTTATTTTATTGCAAATTCCTGTCCTAATGTGTTTTACACCCTATAGAATGTAAGCTCGATTGAGCACGGTCCTCTTCAACCTATTGTTCCTGTAAGTTTATTTGTAATTGTCCTATTTATAGTTAAATCCCCCCTCTCATAATATTGTAAAGCGCTACGGAATCTGTTGGCGCTATATAAATGGCAATAATAATAATAATAATAATAATAACAGGAAGCAATGCTCACCAAATATACTGTCTATTTCAATCTCCACATACATTGCACACTCACACTTGGACTCTCTCAGAAAGGATATATAAGATGCCTTTGATTGTTGGGAATTTAATGGTTTTTGTTTATTTTAAACATCTGTAACCTCCACCTTTCTTCCTCCCATCTCACTGGATGTAATATGTTTCCAACTCTATTTTTGTACTTTACTGACTTTTGTTTTAGTTTTGGTGCACTTTTATTTGTTTTAAGTAATGAATATCGTTATGCTTTCATCTAACATTCGGTTTAGCTCTTAAGCTTAAATCCTAACAATAATGCACATGGGGATAACATAACATCTCTTTACTGAAAAACATTTTGTAAATTTATAGAAATTATTTTTGTAAATTGAGCAAAACATTTTTGACCTACAAAATTCAAGATTGACCTTGTTTGCTTGTTATTAAAATGTAATTATCAAAAACTTGACACTCTGACTTTTATAATCAAGCGGGTGGAATTCATATCAACTGATACCTCTGACATGTACTTCTGGGGATTTAGGAGGAGCGGTCCAGTTCAGGGAGCCTGGGGTCTGCCCCTCCATCAGGAGCAGATCACATTAATTGCTCCAACATGCTCTAGCGCTCTCTACTGAGTCAGAACACAGGCTAGAAATCTTGGTGGTTACACTCTGAATCACTGAATGCTGTGACCAGAGAATGATTACGGTCGTCTGCACACACTTGACCACCAGGCACTTTAATCGTCAAGTGACCATCAGGGGCCACAGATAAGTGGGGATTGTACTATGCTGATTTATTGGAGCCACTCAAGGTTCTGTTATATGTGAGTGCATAAACTAACTAGAGATACACCTTTATCAATAGTAAAGTGGCATCTGCCATACCCCTGATTTTTAAAGGGGAGTAGCCCCTCCTTCCTCCAAACTTAGACCTTCCCTTTCAGACTGGCAATGGAACGAGACAGGTATGCCACCTCTCTCCATTGCTATTTTTACTGGCAATGGAACCCCTACAATTAATAAGGGTGAATCAATCTATTAGATGCTATAATCACCAACTTGGCAAAAATGACTGAATGTCATTTTAGAGATGGTGAGATTTAGTAATATGTCACGGGTGGTGGTCCGGAGACCAGGAGTCACAGTGTGGAAATTAACAGGGTCTGGTGCTGGGTAACCACACACCCCCTGGTGTTGAGCACCAAGGTTTGTGCAGCCAGGGCCCTGAAGCAGCTTCTGCGGATCCCAGGAGCTTGATAAAATGCAGATATGTATCCAGTACTAGAAACAAGGCAAGACTAGAATAGGCACCAAACAAGATAAGACAAGACTAGAAGAACCCAGAACCGGAGCAGGACAGAAAGCAGAACCCAGAACATGTACACAAGACATGAGGGAAACAAGAACAGGACCTGGACAAGGCAGGACAGGGCTGTACATGAACTGGGAATACAAGACAAAATAAGACAAGACAAGAGATACAAGGCAAAATTAGAGGAGAAATGACGAAGTACTATATATGTAATAAACATTATAGATTTAGACATACATAAATGGGCAAGATGTATGCAGCCCACCACTGTACCAAAGTACTCCAATTATGGTGGGTCCTAACTGCCTAGATATGCATGACTAATAGTACAACAATAAAACACACAGTACTTACCTGCAAGGAAAGGAGCAGAAAAATTAGTCCACTGCTAGCAGGAACACACTGAAACAAAAAGGATAAATGGCAAAAGAACGGGTGTGGCAACAAAAAACAAACATTTAAAGGAATTCAGAAGACTGGGAATTCCAGGAATGGAATAAAGGAATGAACCCAGAAAACACAGCATAAAGAAAACCAGACATGGAACAGAGAACCAGAAAAACCAAGAAAAACTAAACAAGAGTTGTAAAAAAGAGTACTGGATATCAGAAACCATGGCCAGAAATAGTCCGCCGAAGTAACAGGACATGACACAATATACCCAATTTTCGGACTTTGATCCCTAAAAATTGTAATATCGCAACGATACAGATTCCACTGGGCCAGCCCTCAGATTAAATACCTCAGAGTCTATATAACCTACAACAACAGGGATCTTTAAGGTAAACTCCCGTCCTTCACCAGCTGACCTCAAGAAATGGCTCATGCCTCTGATCTCTTGGCTGGGCTGAATCAACATCATTAAGATGATGGTTCTCCCAAAGATCCGGTTACTCTTCCAGGCGCTAGCGATACATAAACCTCTTATATTTTTCTCTAAGGGCTAACAAACACCCTAGACTAACTTTTCAAGTTATGACTAGGGAAAAGTCTCACGGAGGCATGTGTCTCCCCAACATATATAACTATTATCTAGCAGTATTCTTTGCTAGACTGCGAAAGTGGACAGGAGCAGTTTGGATGAAGACATGGTAATGGATAGAACAGAGTTTTGTTAAGGTCCGATTAGAAGCTGTACCATGGCAGATGTGTGCAATTGAACTTCTGTGTCACTCCCAACATCCCTTAATCATACCAACCCTTAGACTTTGGAGGAAGCACAGTGGCCGCTTAATGCTTTCTCTAGGGATTTCACCAGCATATCCTATCCTAGGGTACTCCAACCTGCCCATGCGTTTAGACCAGACTGCTTTGTCCAGGCTGGTGGGGGAGGGGCGGAACATCTTAGGCACCACACTACCTGCTACTAAAGTCCCTACAAGACCAGAACTTCTGGACGACTGAACTCCCACCCTGGAAGCACAGCTTAAGAAAACTGGTGGGACGGCTCTGCCATTCATCCATATTGGGACCAGATTACACCTTCCCTTCAGTAGATCTTAAAATTCTCCCAAAAGTTATCCAAATTTCAGATACTCCTAGATTGGCCAAACTCCTCCATAAATGGCCACAAGCAAATGATGTTGTGGATATTGTTAGTTGAAGCCAACACACTTATCCCCTTCTATTGAAGACAACCACAGATCCCCTTCTTGGATCAGTGGATCTCCAGCATGGAACAAAACTTTAACCATGGAAGAACTCCACTGGACATCAATGGGTAAAACAAACAAACACATGGGCCCATTTGGACAGAATACTTAAAAAAAAGCATAGAAAGCACAAATTCACTGTTTGTTTAACTTTTTTTGTACAATTTGGGCTAGTTAAGTCTTGCTCTATAAGGATCAAAGATGTTTTCATATGGTCACTAGTGATGTCGCGAACATAAAATTTTCCGTTCGCGAATGGCGAACGCGAACTTCCGCAAATGTTCGTGAACGGGCGAACCCGGCGAACCGCCATAGACTTCAATAGGCAGGCGAATTTTAAAACCCACAGGGACTCTTTCTGGCCACAATAGTGATGGAAAAGTTGTTTCAAGGGGACTAACACCTGGACTGTGGCATGCCTGAAGGGGGATCCATGGCAAAACTCCCATGGAAAATTACATAGTTGATGCAGAGTCTGGTTTTAATCCATAAAGGGCATAAATCACCTAACATTCCTAAATTGTTTGGAATAACGTGCTTTAAAACATCAGGTATGATGTTGTATCGATCAGGTAGTGTAAGGGTTACGCCCGCTTCATAGTGACAGACCAAACTCCCCGTTTAACGCACCGCAAACAACCGCAAACAGTCCCTTTGCACAACCGCAAACTCCCAATTTGCACAAGGTTAGATACCAAGCTAGCCATGTCCCGTTCCTTGTCCTCACTGATGTCATTGAAGGTCTCTTCCTCCACCCAGCCACGTACAACACCAAGGGTACATTTTTTTAAATGTACACTACTGTTACACCAGATATGAGTTGCACTCGTGTGACACTGTGCCCTGGCAGGCCCTGAAACGCACACGTGTGAAGGAAACTGACTGCTAATATTTCACAGTCAAATTTCTAGTTTTTTTTTTTTAATGTACACTACTGTTACACCAGATATGAGCTGCACTGGTGTGACACTGTGCCCTGGCAGGCCCTGAAACGCACACGTGTGAAGGAAACTGACTGCTATTATATTACAGTTAGTATATTACTATTTTTTTTTTTTTTTAAATGCAAGCTATTGTGACACCAGATATGAGTGGTGGAACTGGGACCACCTTAAAAATATTGGATTTCGCTAAAAATCATGATCACTATATACTTTCTCTACAAACCTCTAAAATGAACCAAACTACTCATCCATCCGCTATACTACTTTATCCCACCTAGTACTAGTGCCCAGTTAAAATACTTGACTCTTACTTACCCACACTCAGTCATGCCACACACATTTCACCACTACTCTCACTGAATCCCTCTGACTACGGCTAAATTCATCTTCTACATCAGAACATTACTCCTAAGATTGGGTTGTATCCAGGTCTCGGGTCTTTCATTTAGAATAGGGGCAGCTTCGGTCTCCTTCAACACTGACACTCCAGTGCATATTATTAAAAGATTGGTGCATTTTGATATTTATTCTGAAACAAAGAGCTTGAACTTCTATATAGAGAATATTTAGTACCATCGTCAATTATGAACCATTTGACTGATTTTATATGCAAACTTCTTTCTCTGTTGTGAATACCAGCTGTTGAAATATTTGTACATTGCTGATCTTGCCTATTTGCAACTTTTGCTCCATAAATCTCTTTAAAAAAAAAGTATTTTTTAAAAAAAAATATCTATCTATCTATCTATCTAATAAATATATAAAATATCAGCATATCAAAAAATCTAAAAATTATTTTAAAAGTATATCCAAAAATATTAAATCATTTGAAAAGTGGGGGCAGGGCCTGACCACCATGCTGACTGGTCGCATGCGGGAGAGGCTCCTGCAGAATCTGGTCCTTTCAGCTGAAATCCATGACACACTACTATCATATAAGCCAAGAAGTACAGTGATGTGTGCAGGCGCTACTGCAAGCTCCAAAATCGGAAGTTTTATTGCCCCTTAGGGCAAATCAAAACTTTGGTGCAAGGCCGCCGCCCGGACTACCTACTATACAGTAGCTCTGTAACACTCTTAACAGGTCGTCGTCCCCCTCCCCCCCACGCCCCTATTAGACTGGTGGGGGTTATCCCGGTCCCCACTGAAGGGATCTGTTGCCATACGGACAAATTCTAACAAGCTAACCCTGCCCTCGGATACCCGCACTTCACTGATAAAATAGCTGCTTGTAGTCTACACTGGGCATGTTGTTAGCCAGCGGGCAGCTCTAACAGCACTGGTATATGGCTGCAGCCCCCTTTCCTGGACTAAATTATCACACTAGCAGAGAAATATCAGCTACCCAAACCTCTGTGCCCGAATATTAGGTCTGGTCTCCACAGCCATGTTCCTGGACATCAATACCCCTCATACCACAGCCCAACACCTGGGAGGACCACCCTACCTAGGATGGCCCCTAATGGAGCCGGAACTGAGGGCACAGGATAAAGGCTCATACAGGACCTAGGGCTGGTGTGGTAGAAGCTGCCGGACTAACAAACATGCCGGGACTCTGCTGCCTCTACACTCAGTCCGGTCGGTGGTAGGAGTCGGCCGAGGCCGGCATACAGGAGAGGCTAGCCTGCAACAGTAATCTGGGCCCAGAGGACTGGGGAGGCTTAACTGGCAAGACTCCAGTGATTCTACCAGTTTTGTCTCACTCGACCTCATGGTGTAATTTTATCTTGATTTTTGTTTCTTTACATATTAGGCACTGTTTAGCATATCTCCACACTTGTAAAGCATCTCTTTCCTTTAGAACGAGCTGACAGCATGTAAAATAATCTATGACCAGGGTATATCTATTATCACCTTTAACTTAAGCTTCACCAAGCCTGCTTAGGGCCTTTTGCCTCTGGCGAGGATAGGGAACTCAATTAGTCTCCTGTAACCCATAGTCTAATGTTTTAACCCCTTAAGGACACAACTTCTGGAATAAAAGGGAATCATGAAGGAATATTTCCGTCATGTGTCCTTAAGGGGTTAACTTGCTATTTTATTGTGTACGTTGCCTATTTACCTCAGATTCACACTTATGCTATTTCTGACAGATATACTTTAGCCTCCTTACGCCTTATCTTTATGCCTGGAAATTATGTGACAAAAAAAATGCTTCCTAATGAGCAGGTTATATTTAATTCTAAAGTGTACATTAAGCGACATCTCCCTAACCATAATACCCAAGTCTCTAACTGTGCCCATTAATCTTGCATGAGCACGCATTAAATACTGCCCATTTTACTCAGTTTTAATCTTGTTTTCATCTTCTTTTCTTTTTCTTATATAAAAAGTGCAGCTACCTTGACATGTCAGACTTAATATCCGCATGCCTATTATAATCTTGTTGATATGTCCTACCAAGCCTGTACATATACCTATGCACTACGAAAATAAAGAATGTAAAAAAAAAAATAATAATAATAATAGTAATTTGAAAAGAGTATAAAAAAAATGGTAAATTAATGCCTTAGTCCCTTGGACAAGTATTTTTTTTTTCAAATTCCCACACCTCTATATAATGAACATGAATAAAGAGTCTACTTATATCAAAGTAACAATAGTAAACGTAAATATTATTATTAATGTAATTATTGTTTTTTCCATTTAAGAGTTTACTCAGCAAAAAAGTAACATACATGTAGTTATACTTTGAATCTAGAAACTTTTAAAATAGGTGTAAAATTGTGTACAGGGGGGTGGGTAGTGTAGGTCATTGTAAATATTATCTAATATTGGTATAGTGAGATATATTATATTGAAATTCAATCTTACTTTAGGGATCATGTTTTGATTCATGTTGATGTTTTTGTGATATAGAAATATGATTTCAACGGTTGAAAAGATGGATATGGAAAAATTGATATGGGAATTATGTGAAGCATCAATGTGATCAGTTCTTAAAGTTACTTTTGGCAATCATGTTATTAGGTTATTGGAAAATGCATGTCGTCATATACTGTTAATGAATATTTGAATTGGAAGTATATTCGGTTTTATTATGAAATATTACATATCATGCATCTGTAGTACTGTTATGCCTTTAAGACTGGGATCAGGATCTGTTATTTAATTAATGGTTCATTGGTTAGGCAGTCTTGTATTTAGAAAGTGCGCCAGTCATGAGAGTTATGTGTTCCTACACTGAAGCAGATCCATGTGATGTTCAAAACTAGTGGTGTGAATGTTTCATGTCCTGTCTCTCTTCATTCATTCTTACCTAGAGGCTGTACATTAAATACACTCTCCAGATTCTTCACATCTCCCCTAATTTCATCCTCAGTAACTTCATATCATATAGCTCCTTAACCATTACTTTCAAATTACCCCTGCTATTTCTTGATTCAACTTGCCACCATAACCTTTAGATTATCATATCAATGGATATATATCTAGACAACTTTATATTTTCCTGGCACTATAGGGTCTTTAGGTCCCCCTCACCCTCAGGGTCCCACTCCCGCCGGCTTGAAGGGGGCTGAAGGGGTTAAACTCGTACCTTTTTCCAGTGTCGGGCTCCCTCGGCGCTGGGGAACTCCCCTCCCTCTTCCGACATCAGCGCCAAATACACATGTGCTGCAAGAGGCGCGCGCGCATTCAATAAGTCCTTAGGAAAGCATTTCTCAATGCTTTCCTATAGACGTAAGCGTCTTCTCACTGGGATTTTCACAGTGAGAAGCGTGGAAGCGCCTCTAGCGGCTGTCAGTGAGACAGCCACTAGAGGCTGGATTAACCCTAGTGTAAACATAGCAGTTTCTCTAAGACTGCTATGTTTACAGCTGCCGGGTTAACACTAGATGTACCTGGCACTCAGACCACTTCATTGAGCCTATAGTGGTCCTTTAAGTCTAAGCTAAGTTAAGTTAAGTCATCAGTCCTTCTGTTCCTTTTGCACTTATTTGTCTCAACTGTAGTGTCTGTTTTACCCCAATTGTACATCGCTGTGGAATATACTGGCAATTTATAAATACGACCACCACTACTAATAATAATTCACAGTTTACCTGTTAGGACCAACATAATGCAATCTGTTTTATTTATTTTGTTTTATTTTTTCAATAAAATACAGAGTTCAAAGAATGTAGTAGCAATTGTTTGGGCTAAATGTAAGATTTGTTGTTTTGTTGAATTATATATGAACAGCACTGTTACTCTTATGTATATCTTATATTTTCAATAAAATAAGTATAAAGGGTTATTGTAGCAGAAAGGACCCTGCTATCCTATTTATACCAACTCTAGGTTGTCCGTATCCCTTTTGTTTTCTCCTCTCCTTGTCCCCCTGTGTGAGAAAGTAACCCTAAATGTGCGAGACTTACTCCCCTGGCTTTGTTACCTATGTTTTCCCCTGTTTTGCCTGGCTGTTCGTCAAAATCCATTCCCTTAAATGGTTCCCACGGTTTTGTACAACAACCGAACAAACTACTGAACAGCAGACCACCCAGCTATGGAGTGTGCCGCTCATTAACTCAGTTAACACCTCCACAAACCGCAACCACACGTTCCAAGCGGTCAGCTGGGTGGTCGTCGTTCGTATAGACGAACACGTGGCATCGGCCATCTTGGGACATGATCAAAGACCGCGGTGTTTGGTTGTCTAGTGCATGTTACTTCTACCTCCATCGAAGTTCACCTAAAAGTGCACGAACAGAGTGCTATTCGGTAAAACCAATCTACAGAACAAAATACATATAATGGTCCGTTCATGCAATTTACACATTATTTGACTGAGAAGATAGACCGGCTGCACAGCCTAATTCTCTGGAACTCTTTTGGGCATGAAATTAAGCGTGCGGTCGGTCAAATGTGACTTCCACAGAATTTGTGATCCCCTGCATATGTTGTTCAACCAGATCAGAGCTATCCAGGCCATTTATGGGGATATGTAATGTTTTTGGGGTACTTCTGGAAAATTTGAAATATGGATTTTTTCCTGCCTGGAGATAATTGAGTTATAACATTATCTACCTCAATTATCTACCAGGCAGAGGTGGAGGGCTTGTACATACTGTATGGTAGTGTCTCTATGTATACCCCTGTTTCATTGGTCTGTGAACTTTGTATCTCGGTGCCCCACAAGGCCCACCTGGGAGGTAATCTTGTGGGAAAATCACATAAAAGGCAGTGTGCCAGCATTAAACCTTCAGTTATTCCCCCTAAACTGAGTGTCGTCCAGTTACTGGGGAGGTGTTGGGAGAATCTTGTCTTGCCTTGCTGTATTTACCTGTTCCTATGGATTACCTTTGTTGTTCCTGAGTCATCTTGAAGGAAACCAGAAGAGAAAAGTCCCTGCTAGACTAGCGCTCCGCTACAGTTATTCACTACAATTACCCTTATTTCATCAGAAATATAAAGTGAATTATTATTTTTTAGTCCAAAACAGCTGAATTGGGAAAAATCATTTGGCTATTTTGGATTAAAATTTGCAATTACTTTTGAATTCTTAACAATTGACACGGTTATTGTCTTTGCTAGCATCAGAAAGGCCAAATCCATCTCTGCCTTTCAAAAACATTGCATTTCACTCTCCTAAAATAATACCAAATATCGTAGCGCGTAAAAAACTGCAATAGGTGGAATATCTAAAATAAACAATAAAACATATATATGGCAGACTATCTGATATAGCTGTAATAGAAATATTGTAGAATGTCTGGGAGAGAACTCACAAGTACCAGATCACCCCTGGCTCTGAGTTTGAATTGCTCCACTTGAGAGGCATATATCCCACAGATCAATGACAGGAAAGGTATCTCCACTCCGTCAGAAAGATGTATGGATTTCTGTGCAGTATGGGAAGAATAGAGAGACAAGGACCCCCTATTGAATAATATCTAAAACTATTTATTTAGCATAAAAGGTTAAAGACTCCTACTTTGGTGGTGGGTGTGCGGGAAAATAACCCAAAACTCAGTAAGCATGAATCAAACACAAAGAAGCCACCAGCGTGCAGTCACTTTGGGGTTTCCACACATCCACAATCACATGACACTCTTGGGTCCTACACTCAACAACGTCCTCTGTAATGCGTTTCGCCCGCCTCCCTGGGCTTCTTCAGCCAGTCCTTTTAAGTCCCTAGCGCCTCCCCCTTCTTACTCCTATTGGTCGGAGGCGTGGTCTTCTTCTCTAATGCCTCCCCTTTCCTTCTACTGTTCGTTGGGGATGTTGTCAGAACATCTACTTAGTTTGTTTGTATTTCATTCTCATCTGTCATTATGACTTCTGTTCACACCAGTGTCTGCACATGTTGCCCTGCAAAAGGAAACTTGTTTGACTGCTAGGTAAATTGCATGTCCATGTAGAAAACAGCCATTTGACCCACTAACTACTTCTAGGTGGACACCTTTCGTCTACATAACATATTGCAAGTATATCTGATTTTTATGTGTGCTGCCCTTTAAACATGTAGAGCTGTGGAGGCGGTATTGGCACACTTTAGCTCGGGAAGGTTTTGCATAAACAGGGTGTTTATAGTTGCTATTCTACTCAGTTAAATATTAACTAATATTAAAGAATGTTCTATAAAACAGGAGCAGATATACAGTCTGTGAGAGACAGGGCTTCTGGAACACGGTGAACATAAAACAAGATTTCAGATAGTACAGAGAAAGGAGCAGTCTGACTCTAGGATAAGACAATCAGACAATTCTAATACAATAAAAGTGTATTCTAGGAGGTGGATGTTTAGAAGATTAGAAGTTAAACAGTAGACTTGAAGTCACTGTATCTTTTGGGAAACATTTATTGTATTGTGGAGGTTTACAATTAAATGTACAGACAGAATAGATTTGCTATTTGAAATGCAGTCTTTTTTCAGTAATGTTTTCATTTTGGGAATTATACTTATAATATCTCTTCTGCTGCTGGACTTCATAAAACGCAGGAAGACATGGGCTCGCTTCCCCCCAGGACCTCCTTCAAAGCCATTTGTGGGTAATATGCTGCAGGTAGACTTCAAAAATCCTCACATCGCATTCTGCAAGGTATGTCACCTAGGACTCGTGGAAATTGAAATTTATAGGACGGAGTGGATTAATACTGATTTGCTTCTGTAGTTATGAATAGGCAAGTACTGGTGATGTTCTTTAAATGAAAGTGACATGATTTGGCAAGTGATTTAATGTGAGAAAGACAGCAATATTATATGCAAATCTTTTTTATTGAGACTTGTAAGAGCAATTGGGAGATTGTATAATGTTGTATGATGTTTTCAAGTACTAAAAATACAGTTAGAATACAAGAACCTAATTTAATATGAAAAAAATGGGAGAAAATAATAAATGTTATTTTTTTAGTTCTACATGACATTTTAACTGTCAATGTCATAATACTGTTTGCTTTTACTGCAATAAAATACACATATTTGTATTCAGCAAAGTCTCACGTGTAAAACAGTACCCCCTATGTGCAGGTTTTATGGTGTTTTGGGAAGTTACAGGGTCAAATAAAGCATGTTACATTTGAAATTCTCCAGATTTGTTACGTTGCCTTTGAGACTGTATACTAGCCCAGGAATAACATTTACACCCATAATGGCATACCATTTGCAATAGTAGACAACCCAAGGTATTGCAAATGGGGTATGTCCAGTCCTTTTTAAGTAGCCATTTGGTCACAAACACTGACCAAAGTTAGCGTTAGTATTTGTGTGTGAAAAATGCAAAAAACGCTAATTTTGGCCAGTGTTTGTGACTAAGTGGCTACTAAAAAAGACTGTAAATACCCCATTTGCAATACCTTGGGCTGTCTACTATTGCAAATGGTATGCCATCATAGGGGTAATTTTCATTCTTGGGCTACCACAGGGTCTCAAAGGCAACGTAACCAATCTGGCGAATTTTAATGTGAAAAAAATGAAACACAAGCCTTATATGTGACGCTGTAACTTTTGAAAACACCATAAAACCTGTACATGAGGGGTACTGTTGTACTTGGGAGACTTCGCTGAAGACAAATATTTGTATTTCAAAACAGTAAAAAGTATCACAGCAATAATATCGTCCGTGTAAGTGCTGTTTGTGCGTGAAAAATTCAAAAAAATTAACTTTTACTGGCAATATCATCATTGTAATACATTTTACTGTTTTGAAACACTAATATTTGTGTTCAGCAAAGTCTCCCGAGTAAAACAGTACTCCCCATGTAAAGGTTTTATGGTGTCTTCGAAAGTTATAGGGTTAAATATAGTGCTAGCAAATTAAATTCCCTATACTTTCAGCATGGGTTGTCAGGCAGGTCCCGCTAATTGTAATGAATTAAGATACCTAATTATGTAAACATATTACATAAATATATATGTAGAATTAATATATGTATATATACGTATGTGTTTATATATATGTATATATATATATATATATATATATATAATTTTAAAACATATATTTTTATTTATATATAGGTATATATATAGTGATATATACGTATATATTTATGTATATAGATATATATATTATTTTGTTCTACGTGTATTTTGATATAAATATATATATATTAATATCACAATACAGTTAGAATGAAATAACACACATCTATATATTGTTTAATTATTTATTTTTAATTATTTTTTTAATTTTATTTTTTAACGTATTTACATGTTTATTTTTTTTATATTATATATAAATACATATATAACAATACTTATATATATATTTAATCATTATCAGTCTACGTGTAATTTGATATTAATATATATATAAAAAACTATATATATTCATAGTAAAATACACCTAGACAGTGTATGTGTGTGTGTGTATATGTATATATATATACTTAGATCATATATATATATATGATCAGAGCTTATTGAGGATTGGCTCCAATCACTCTTGCCTTGTGTCCTTTAGGTGACACACACCTTTAAATCCAGATAAAATGTAATCCTCAAAAATAAAGAGAAAGAAAACAGGGAAAACTTGCCCTGGTGTTGAAATCCTTGGGATAACAGTGTACAAACATGCATATAAAGGTGAAGATTGCTTCTCACCTGGGTAAGAGCCTGTAACCTGGCTCTAAGTAAATGAGCATATGAGTCCTTTTGGGATGACTCCTTCCCTCTTTAGCAGGATGGAAGATGCACCAGATATATGTATATCAAATAAAAATAATATTTATAACATACACTTTTAAAATCAATATGATACATACAGTATATAGGTGAGTCCAAAACGCGTTTCGCCGATTCCGTTCGGCTTTCTCAATTGGTAGCTTCCATCCTGTTCTCTTCCTGATTATAATCCCCGCCTTCCATCATGATTGGTGGCAAGAAATCGCGAGCCAACTGGCTAAAGTGCTCCAGCTGTAATGCTCTATCCCTTAGCGGTGACGTCATCACGCACGTACACGCGATCGCGCGGGTGACGTCACTTCCGGGAATGTGAAAGGGTAGTATTCACCCCATTAGTTCTTAGTATCCAATGTTCTTCTTTCGGTTTGGCTGACATCACTTCCTTTTTTCAACGCCACCCCTCCAGTCCATTACAACAGTTCATTCATTCATTTTAACTGATGGCAAAAAGTGCTGGCAATAGTGATGTCTCGAACGGTTCGCTGGCAAATAGTTCTTTGCGAACATAGCGTGTTTGCGTTCGCCACGGATGGTGAACATATGCGATGTTCGGTCCGCCCCCTATTCGTCATCATTAAATAAACTTTGACCCTGTACCTCACAGTCAGCAGACACATTCCAGCCAATCAGCAGCAGACCCTCCCTCCCAGACCCTCCCACCTCCTAGACAGCATACAATTTAGATTAATTCTGAAGCTGCATTCATTTTTTTTTTTTTGTATTATTTTTTCTTTGTGTTTATTATACATTATCCTCCATAGCCAGTAACCTGTGTTTATTACACATTATCCCCCATAGCCAGTAACCTGTGTTTATTATACATTATCCCCCATAGCAAGTAACCTGTGTTTATTATACATTATTCCCCCATAGCCAGTAACCTGTGTTTGTTAAACATTATACTGACATAGCCAGTAACCTGTGTTTATTATACATTATCCCCCCCCCATAGCCAGTAACCTGTGCTTAATATACATTATCTCCCCCATAGCCAGTAACCTGTGTTTATTATACATTATCCCCCCACAACCAGTAACCTGTGTTTATTATACATTATCCCCCCACAACCAGTAACCTGTGTTTATTATACATTATCCCCCCATAGCCAGTAACCTGTGTTTATTATACATTATCCTCCCCATAGCCAGTAACCTGTGTTTATTATACATTATCCCCCCATAGCCAGTAACCTGTGTTTATTATACATTATCCTCCCATAGGCAGTAAGCTGTGTTTATTATACATTATCCCTCCATAGCCAGTAACTTGTGTTTATTATACATTACCCCCCATAGCCAGTAACCTGTGTTTATTATACATTATCCTCCCATAGCCAGTAACCTGTGCTTATTATACATTATCCTCCCATAGCCAGTAACCTGTGTTTATTATACATTATCCCTCCCATAGTCAGTGACCTGTGTTTATTATACATTATCCCCCCCATAGCTAGTAACCTGTGTTTATTATACATTATCCCTCCATAGCCAGTAACCTGTGTTTATTATACATTATCCCCCATAGCCAGTAACCTGTGTTTATTATACATTATCCCCCATAGTCATTTATCATTGGACCTAGGCAGCATGATGTCTTAGGCCGGCCCAGAGAGTGAGTGAGTGAGTGAGTGAATAATATAATATATATGTTCAGAAACATATTAGTAATATATGTAAATCGGGTTCATGCAAAGAGGGTGAAAAGGTATTAAAGAAAAACACACTTATCGCATCAAATTTACAAAGCCAAACTTTTAAAAGCGTTCCTCATTTCTTTCTCGGGATGAGGAATATATCGGTTGTAGACTGAGGATTTCCATCTGCCCAATCTTTTTTTTTTTTTTTTGTAAATTTGATTTTTATTAACGTATTTGCAATGTCATTTCAACAAGAGTTAAGCAAGAAGGAATGGGACTCGCAGGTCCCTGGGAACTTTACAATAACTGTCGTGAAGGTGAGACTCGCAGGTCTCTCAGTTTTTTGGAAGTTCGTGGATGCGCAGATCCAATTGGTGTCATTAACGACTTCAAGTATGTATAGTGATCATGAGCCATGTGGCTCTCAACTGATGTCATGAATGTACACATTTAACTTTCAATTGTAAATTTTTAAATTCCTTAAATTCTAAAATTCTACCCCCTCTATCATTAACAGTAGAATGCTGTGTTGGGTAGGTCATGTCCCAGCTGGTTAAACCGGGTGGGTTCCACTCTATGTCATACCCTTAATTCGGGCTTGCTTGTCCACTTCAATGACGGATTTGTGGGTCCCTATTAGTTGGTGTGGTGTGTGTCTCTTTCCGTCGTCTCTGGCGTGTGTCATGTGTGTTGTCGGCTTTAGCTTGGTGGTTGGTGGCTGTTTACACTCTGCCATGGTTATGTGGCGTTGGTGGTCTGCGTCTTCATCGTGAGCCGTAGTATGTATGAGACCCTCCGCTGGTATGTGCCTTTAAGTGTGCCATACGGCCCCCCATCTTGGGTGTGTGTGATAGTGCTCTCGTCGGGCTATTGTATTTCCTTGTGCCGTTTTAGTAGTTTGTCTTGTCTGTGCGGGGGTGTGTCTGAGTGTGGGAGGTGGGGTTCCCCGTCTTGTGGTGGTAGGTTGTATTTACGCCAGGTCGAGCCATAGTTCGTCCAGGGTAATCACCTGTCCCTTTCTCTAGTTCTCTAAGGGTGTGGTCTCTAAGTGTCCACGGCATAGCAAGTGGCCTCTAGGGTGTCTTTGTTTCGGGTAACGTTGACCTACTGTATGTTTATGCAGTTGAGTGGGGTCTGTCAGCGTTTTCTCTTTGGGAATTGGGGAAGGGTAGGCACGTGGGGGTGGGGTGGTCAGGTTGGTCGTCTGTCGGTAGTCCTCTGTCGCCTTGGGTGTTCAGTTTCCGTGTTCTAACTAGTGTTCTGGAGGTGAGCATCAGTGATTGTCCTAAGGTCCAGTTGGAATTTCGGCTTTGCCGTCTCTAGGATCCAGTATGTCCATATGTCAGTGTATGTCGTCGGGGTAGTGTTTGTCGTCATTGTCAGTTCTTCTATAGTCCTTAGTTCCTCCATCTGGTTGAACCAGGACAGCATTGATGGTGTCACTGGTTTCTTACAGAATTGAGGGAGTACTCGTTTGGCTACATTTAGTATTCTGATAGTCATAGATTTTTTATATTTTGAGTGGGGAACTGGTGTATGGTGTAAGAGCATCGCTGCCGGTTCCAGGGGGGGTGGTCGTTCTGTGAACTTCCCTAGCATTTTGTGTATTCCCCGCCAGTATGGGGTGATCAGTGCGCAATCCCACCAGATATGTTTCAATGTACCTTCCTCCCTTTCGCATCTCCAGCACAGACTGGATATGCTTGGGTTCATTTGGTGTAGGAGATGTGGCGTCTTATACCATTGCGTCAGGAGTTTGTAGGCCGTTTCCTGCGTTTTACTGTGTGTGGAGCAGTGGTGTGTGAGGTAGCATATCGATTCCCATTCCCCTTCCGTGAGTGTGATTCCTAGGGCTGCTTCCCATTTGCCCATGAAACGGGGCGGCTCAGTCGGGAGTTCCGACTGTAACATGGAGTACAAGGAGGATATCCCGTGTGGGAGTGGGTCTGGGTGCGCGCTGATCCTCTCTATTGTGGTACATTCCCTGCCGAGCGCTGGTCCCTGTGGTAGGGTGTGTATGTAGTTTATAAGTTGGGCATAACGAAAGCGGTGCATAAATGTGGGGGGCGTTTCCTCTAGCATGTCTGTTAGCTGTTTGCAGGCCCCTCCCTGGAGAGTGTGATGTAGACGTGGGTATGCGTTCGGGATGATGTTTCTGAGGGCTCGCGGGTCTAGTCCTGGGGGAAAGTCCTCATTATGTGTCAGTGGCATAAGGGGGGAGGGGTAGGGTGACAAGTTCCCCTGTCTCTTGGCCTTCCACCATACTCCCAGGGTGTTTTTCGTATATATGGACATGTCGTGTCCTTCCGTCGAGTCGCGACTCCATGGGAGTCCCGCGATCGGTCTACCTGCATCCGTCTCCTCTACCGTTTTCCACAGTTTGTGTACCCCGTCCTTAGACCATTCAACAACCCTCTGTAGATGCGTGGCCACATAATATAGTTGAAAATCTGGGAGGGCTAGTCCCCCTTTATCCTTAGGTCTGGTCAGTGTGGAGAATTTTGCTCTAGGTTTCCCCCCGCCCCATATGTATCTGGTCATCTCTTTCCTGAGAGTTATAAAGAAGGGTCTCGGAATTACAATGGGGATGGCCTGAAGAAGGTACAAGAGGCGCGGGAGGAGGTTCATTTTTATGACCTGTACTCGCCCTAGCCACGAGATATGGGGATATGACCATTCCCGCATGTCTCTCCGAAACGTCTGTAGAATGACCGCGAAGTTGTCCCTAAACAGGTCTCCCGTGTGTTTGGTCAGCCAAATTCCTAGATATTTAATCTTGTTTTCGGCCCATTGAAAGGGGAAGCTGCGTCTCAGGGATTCCGCTCTCGTGTGGGGTACGCTAACGTTTAGGATGTGTGATTTTCCGTAGTTGATTTTCATATTTGATAGGTCCCCAAATGTCTGTAGTTCTTTCATTATGTTCGGTAGAGTAATCACTGAGTTGGTCACCACAAAAAGCAGGTCGTCAGCGTATGCCGCTACCTTATGGTGTACTGGGCCTGTTGTCAGGCCTGTCACGTCTGCGTTGTGTCTGATGTGTGTAAGGAACGGCTCCAAGGCCAGAGCGAATAGGAGCGGCGACAGGGGGCACCCCTGCCTGGTGCCATTGTGGATGGTGAAGGCATTAGTCAGCGCCCCATTAACTAGCACCTGGGCAGTAGGTTCTCGATATAGTGCCTCTATCCATTGTCTTAAGTGGGGGCCCAGTCCCATGTGGGCGAGCGTTTCAAAGAGGTACTCCCAACGTACCCTGTCGAAGGCCTTCTCCGCATATGTGGACAGCAGGAGAAGGCCTCCAACATCCTTCCCGCTGCCGTGCATGAGGGTAAGTGCCCTGATGGTTTTGTCTCGGGCCTCGCGCCCCATCACAAATCCCACCTGGTCAGGGTGGATCAGAGATGGGATGTGCTTCGTGAGGCGCGCGGCGAGGACCTTAGCTAGGAGTTTAACGTCGCAGTTAATTAACGAGATTGGTCTATAGTTCCCACAATATTCCCTGTCTTTGCCGTCCTTGGGTATGACAGTTATGTGGGCCGTCAGGGCTTGCTTGGGGATATGTTCCCCGTCCCGTACTGCGTTGAACGCCTCCACCATTGGTGGGAGTAGCTCCTCCGCGTACGTCTTATAGTATTTCACCGGCAGGCCGTCCGGCCCTGGGCTTTTACCGGGTTTGGTGCTCTTGACTGCTATCGACAGCTCCTCTATTGTGATGGGCTCGTCAAGCACGTCGGCAGTTTCTGCGTCTAGAGTCGGCATTGGGTACCTCGTCAAGTATGATTGGATCAAGTGGCGAAGGCGGGCCTTCGCTGGTTCGGTCTGTGGTTGCGGGAGTGTGTATAGCTCCGTATAGTATGCGCGGATTGCGTTCATGATGTCCGATGGGAGGCGGTGTAGGGTACCCTTTTTGTCCCTGATCTTGTCTATATATGTGTGTTGCCTCTGTTTCCGCAGCATTGCTGCCAGAAGCTTGCCGCTCTTATTCCCGTGTAGGGTAAAGAAGGCTTTATGTCTAGCAGCGTCTCTGTGGTGTTTAGAGTGGATTAACGTAGCTAAATCCCTTCTCAATTGTAAGAGTCGGGATTGGAGTGTGTGGTCTGGGTCAAGTTTGTTTTGGTCATCTGTTTTGTGAATTTCCTCGAGGAGGCTTGCCTGTCTTAGTTCAGTTTGTTTCTTTATGATCGCCCCTTGTTGAATGTAATGTCCCCTTATTACGGATTTGTGCGCTTCCCAGCGTACTGTCGGGGATGTGTGTTCGGCGGTATTGAGGGATAGGTAGTCTCTGATTTTGTCGCCTATGAGGGTTACGATCTCCGGGTTAGTGAGTAGGTATTCGTTTAATCTCCATTTCGGGGTAGTGGGGCGAAAAAGTGGCGATTTTAATTTGAGGGTGACTGGCGCGTGGTCTGACCATGACGCCGTTCCAATCGTGGCTTCGGTGACTAGTGAGAGGTCGTAATGTGTAGTGTATATATGGTCTATTCGGGAGTATGAGTTGTGTGGGTGGGAAAAGAAGGTGTAATCTCTCATATCTGGGTGATGGGCTCTCCAACAGTCAACCAGGCGGTGACTGCGGAGTAAGGTTTTAATGTTTTGCCGTTGCTGCGTGGGAATATGGGAGGTGCCTGATGATGTGTCCCATGTTGGGTCTAGTGCCACGTTGAAGTCCCCTCCTAGTATGAGGGTCCCGTCCCAAAACTCCATGAGTTTGCGGAGTGTTTGCTTGAGAAAGCGGTAGTGTCGTGTGTTGGGGGTATATACTGTCGCGAACGTGTATTGGCGCTCTGCTATTTTCCATTTGAGGAACAAGTATCTGCCTTAGTCATCCGTCATGCATTCCCCCTCCTGGAACGGCACGCTCTTGTGAAGTAATATCGCTGTTCCCCTTGCCTTACCCCCGTGATAATAACTGTAGTAGCCTTGCGTGTAGCGGTGATTAGTCAGTTTGGGTCTAGCCCCTTTCTTAAAATGTGTTTCCTGTATCATAACTACTGAGGCCCTCTGCTCGTGAAAGTCCCTCAGCGCCCCGGATCTTTTCTCCGGTTTGTTTAGTCCCTTTGCGTTGATGGTGATAACGTGTAGGGGAGCAGGTGTCAGGGCCATGTCTCTCGTCCTGTGTGTCTCGGGTGGGTGTCACTTCTAGTTCCTAGTCTCTGCTGTATGGGCGGTGCAATAGTAGTTCGTGTGTCGTGGTCGGTGGGGGTGTCCGGTGTCTAGTAAGGGTGGTAGTAGGGTATACGAGGGGGGGGTAGGGTAAGGGGTGGGGTACGTCTCGGTCTCGCGACCGCTAGGTGTAGACATTGGGGAGTCGCAGTCCGCGGCACCACCTGTGGTGCACGTGGGTTGCTCACCGTTTGGTCGGCGTCTCTCCTACTAGGCGTAGGTCGGGTGTCCGGGCGTCAGTGTCGGCGTCTCAGTGACATGTCCCCTGGTGTCCCTGTGCGGCTCTTAAGAGGTGGTATAATGGGATGTGTTCGTCTTCCCCGTCTCTAGGTGTTTCTTTCCATGGGTTTGTGCGTGTTAGTCAACTCACGTACGTGGCATGCCCGGTCGCTACTGTTAGGTGTGGCATAAACAACATTATTAACATTGAATTATTCATCACAACATGTATAAACGATTAACTGGCAGTTCAAACTTTTTTTAAAAAAAAGAAAAAACATCAAATGTATCGCTACCCCCCTCCCCCTTGGCCTCCCCGGCTAAGCTAACTGGTGAGTTGCGTCTAGAACCCCATTCCTCTGGACAGCGTGCATAGATCCTGATTAAGTGCTAGAGCCCCCTAGGTTGGGGTCAGTTCCAAGTCAGTCCTATTCCCCTTGGAGCTGTTAGGCCCGCTGCAGGCGTTTTGGATGTAGCTAAGGTGGCGGACCCCCTGGGGCCCAGGCTCCCTCCTCCCCTGTGCCCCGTGGCGTCCACCGTGCTGGCGGTCCGGGCTGAGTGGTTTCTACCTGACTATTGTCTCTCTAACACATCTGCTGGCTGGGGTCCCCGCCCCAGGTGGGCCCCGCCGGCGCCACCGCCCGCCTGCTCCCCGGAGTTCGTCACAGGGCGGGTGGGTGACAGCGGCCGGGCCCAGCCGGCGCGGAGGGCCCCCCTCCAGATCTTATCAAACAGCGCATTTAATATAATGAGAAACAACAGTGATTACATTCCCATCCTGCTACCCCCCTCCCTCCAAGTGGGAGCCCCCTCAGTGCCCATGTAGTCCGTTAGGTTACCCTGCTCCACCGAATTGTGGAGCCCGTGTTGTGTGTTCGATCTCCGTAGCTTCCTTGTCATCGTAGGGGATCGTGTCTTTCTTTGGTGTGGTTAGTTTCAGCGTAGCGGGATCTATTTGGTGTGTCCAAAGTCTCTGATTTCTCGGGTCCGAGATGGGATCGACTGCTCAGTTTGTCAGTGGTGCCGGTGGGGGACCTCGGGTTGGGGGGCCCAAAGTGCCCGGCTCTTTACATGTTGGCGCCTGAGGGGCGCGTGGTTTTTTGTCTCGTTCTCCGAGGCCTCGGTGTTTGCTGCGGCCTGTTCTGTGTCTCAGGTGAGAAGGTGTAAAAGGCCATCGGGTCTGGCCAAGGCAGTTGTATCTGTGGCAATTGGAGTTCCCGTATAATGTCTCTAAGGTCTTCTTCGCTCTTCACCGTGAAAGGGCCTGTATTCGTCGTGATTTGTAATCCGTTAGGGAAGCTCCAGCGGTATCTAATTTTGTTGGCCTGTAGTACTCTCGTGAGGGGGCGCATGGCCCTGCGGTATGCTAGGGTCGCCGGAGATAAATCTGGGTAAAGTTGTATTTCTGCACCCTTGTGTAGGATTTGCCGTTGGTCTCTGGCGTTTTTCAAGATGTCTTCCTTAACTTGGAAGTGCAGTAAGCAACAGATGACGTCCCGTGGAGGGGACTCCGGTGGGCCTCTGGGCCTGAGTGCCCTGTGTGCCCTGACGAACTCAACGGGCGTATTGGGCGGCCTCAGCAAGAGGGCATTAAATATTTCCGTGAGAGTTTCACGGATCGGCGTGGTCTGGTCCAGTTCTTCGGGTAAGCCCCGGATTCTGAGGTTCTGTCTTCGCCCCCTGTTATCTAGGTCTTCCATGTGGAGGGCCATTTGGCGGAGCTGTGTTTCTTGTCGTTTTATGATGCCTGCAGTTGCTTTCTGCGCTGATGTGACATGGTCGCAGTCTGCTTCTAGCTGTGCCAGTTTGCTGTGTATCCCCTGCATGTCCTCCCTCAGGGCGTGTAATTCCCCGGTGATGGATTTATGGAGGGCATCATTGGCCTCTTTGAGGTCCGATTTCGTGGGCAGGTTGCTCAGTATAGTCGCCCAGTCCAGCTGGGAAGGGGGCAGGTCGGGTGGTACAGGTACCTGCTCGTGGTGTCCGCCGCATGGCAAGGCCGTGTGGATTGTGCCTGAGGCTTCCGTTTCCCCTGAGGCCTGAGCGGCCTGGTCTGCTTGGGCCGTGAGGAATTTGCGCATATTTGCTGTCTGTGACCCCCTCGGGGTGTCGGTGGTCGTGGTAGCGTGTTGGGAGCGGTTGTTTTTCCCCATTTTTCGTGTGTTGAGGCTGGTGAGACGGGTTTTTCAGTTTAGCCTGCAGGGAGCTCCTGGTTCACGCCGCCATTCCGCTCGGCGCTCAAGCCACGCCAGCCTGCCCAATCTTTTAATAATATGCACTGGAGTGTCAGTGTTGAAGGAGACCGAAGCTGCCCCTATTCTAAATGAAAGACCCGAGACATGGATACAACCCAATCTTAGGAGTAGTGTTCTGATGTAGAAGATGAATTTAGCCGTAGTCAGAGGGATTCAGTGAGAGTAGTGGTGAAATGTGTGTGGCATGACTGAGTGTGGGTAAGTAAGAGTCAAGTATTTTAACTGGGCACTAGTTCTAGGTGGGATAAAGTGGTATAGCGGATGGATGAGTAGTTTGGTTCGTTTTAGAGGTTTGTAGAGAAAGTATATAGTGGTCATGATTTTTAGCCAATATCCAATATTTTTAAGGTGGTCCCAGTGCCACCACTCATATCTGGTGTCACAATAGCTTGCATTTAAAAAAAAACAAAAAACCTTTTTGACTGTAATATAATAGCAGTCAGTTTCCTTCACACGTGTGCGTTTCAGGGCCTGCCAGGGCACAGTGTCACACCAGTGCAACTCATATCTGGTGTAACAGTAGTGTACATTTAAAAATAAAATACAGGGGGCTTGTTGTCACCTTTCGGGGACCCTAGGTGTTGTACGTGGCTGGGTGGAGGAAGAGACCTTCAATGACATCAGTGAGGACAAGGAACGGGACATGGCTAGCTTGGTATCCAACCTTGTGCAAATGGGGAGTTTGCGGTTGTGCAAATGGACTGTTTGCGGTTGTTTGCGGTGCGTTAAACGGGGAGTTTGGTCTGTCACTATGAAGCGGGCGTAACCCTTACACTACCTGATCGATACAACATCATACCTGATGTTTTAAAGCACGTTATTCCAAACAATTTAGGAATGTTAGGTGATTTATGCCCTTTATGGATTAAAACCAGACTCTGCATCAACTATGTAATTTTCCATGGGAGTATTGCCATGGTTCCCCCTCCGGCATGCCACAGTCCAGGTGTTAGTCCCCTTTTAACAACTTTTCCAGCACTGTTGTGGCCAGAAAGAGTCCCTGTGGGTTTTAAAATTCGCCTGCCTATTGAAGTCTATGGCGGTTCGCCAGGTTCGCCCGTTCGCGAACATTTGTGGAAGTTCGCGTTCGCCATTCGCGAACGGAAAATTTTATGTTCGTGACATCACTAGCTGTCAATCAAAGGGCCATCCATAGTGTTGTTGTTAGTCTTCAATCCTAAAGCAAATATGCTCATATTTGGGCATTTCAAACATAAATAATAAACAATAAAGTGCATCAATTAGTTTGTATACTTTTCAAAGGTAATGCACACATACAAAGAACATATACATTATTTCAAACAAAAGATGATAGTGCAAAGTGTTAATGATGTATTTCCCACTTGAGAATTATATGAATGTTTGAAATGCCCAAGAACATTGGATACTAAGAACTAATGGGGTGAATACTACCCTTTCACATTCCCGTAAGTGACGTCACCCGCGTGATCGCGTGTACGTGCGTGATGACGACACCGCTAAAGGATAGAGCATTACAGCTGGAGCACTTTACCCTCCCTCGCAGGGACGTCCGTGATTGGTTGGCTCGCGATTTCTTGCCACCAATCAGGACGGAAGGCGGGGATTATAATCAGGAAGAGAGCAGGATGGAAGCTACCAATTGAGAAAGCCGAACGGAATCGTCGAAACGCGTTTTGAACTCACCTATATACTGTATGTATCATATTGATTTTAAAAGTGTATGTAATAAATATTATTTTTATTTGATATACATATATCTGGTGCATCTTCCATCCTGCTAAAGAGGGAAGGAGTCATCCCAAAAGGACTCATATGCTCATTTACTTAGAGCCAGGTTACAGGCTCTTACCCAGGTGAGAAGCAATCTCCACCTTTATATGCATGTTTGTACACTGTTATCCCAAGGATTTCAACACCAGGCCGAGTTTTCCCTGTTTTCTTTCTCTTTATTTTTGAGGATTAAATTTTATCTGGATTTAAAGGTGTGTGTCACCTAAAGGACACAAGGCAAGAGTGATTGGAGCCAATCCTCAATAGGCTCTGAACCACGTGAGTGCTTCCTATTATATGGTGTACAACCACGTCTTTCTGTACAGAGTACACTATATATTTCTCTATTTCTCCACAGTTGCATAATATCTTCTATACCCCTAAATAATTCTGGGGAGTAAGTGTATAGTATTTAGCGCTACACACTATCACTACTGCATACTGGTTATGTAAATAGTGTACTTTTCACATTTGATCACGATTGGATTGGAGAGTTCCTATTTTTGTGTGTGACAGCTGCTGCATTATAAGAGCACTTGTAATTTGTTTTAATCGCCTGTTAACACAGAATATTTTTGTTATTTTTACTTTATTTGATTTTATTTCCAGCCAGCAGGGGGACTACCTTTCATTACAGTTAGTCCCCCTGCTGGCAATGCAGAAGGCAGCTAACCCGGCCATGTGATTGAGAGGTGCTCGCAAGGACCTCACTCTCACATGGCTGGCGGGGGCACAGGAGGAAGGATCTGCCGCGGGGGACTCCCTGGGAGTCCCCCCAACCACGATCGCCGGCGACCGGGTAAGTAAAAAAAAAACAGAGGGCGTACTATTACGCCCTGCGGCATTTAGAGCCGCTTAGAGTAGGGCGTAATAGTACCCCCTCCAGTTTTAAGGGGTTAATAATTCTTTTGAAGTGCACCCATACATTTTATCAGGGAAAGACTGAAAACCCACAGGACCCCAGGCAATAGGACAAAAAGGCCCCCCTCCTGAAGAAAGAATATTTGGCAACACAACATTCTTCACACTCTTCTACCCTTGATTGTGCAGCTCTAACAGAGATATGATAAGCACATTGCATTGTGTGCGTATATTTGTAAAGGGTTTTGCATTATGTATGTGTATTATGAGCCTTAGTGTGTGTATGTTTATAGGGTATAGTGAGTGTGTATAAAGGTTTATTGTATGTATACAGAGGCGGCTCTAGACTTTATTAGGCGAAACTCAAACATGAGGCCCAACGAAGGTACCAATAAATATTAATTAGCTTAATTTTATTATTATTATTATTATTATTATGATATTTATAGAGCGCCGTCAAATTCCGCCGTGCTTTACAATGGGTGGACGAACAGACATGTAGTTGTAACCAGACAAGTTGGACACACAGAGGGGTTGAGGGCCCTGCTCAATGAGCTTACATGCTAGAGGGAGTGGGGTAAAATGACACAAAAAGGTAAGGATAGTATTAGACTAGTGACAGTTGCAGAAGAGGAATCAGTTGGGAGCTATTAACAGTTTAATTGATATGCTTTTATGAAGAAGTGGGTTTTTAACGATTTTTTTAAGGAGTGGAGACTGGGTGAGCATCTAACGGAGGAGGGAAGCGAGTTCCACAGGAACGGTGCAGCCCTCGAGAAATCTTGAAGGCGAGCATCAGAGGTGGGAGTACGGACAGAAGATAGACGCAAGTCTTCAGCAGATCGTAAGGGCCTAGACGGGACATACTTGTGTATAAGGGAGGATAGATAGGTGGGAGCAGCATTATGTAGAGATTATAACATAGATAAATAATTTACATTTTTATTGTTGTGTAGGCAGGGCACCAGTGCCCATAATTCTGTTAAGATGGTACTGCTGTTATCACCCCTACACCGCCACTCCACTCTCTCACGTTATCACCTCACTGTCCCACACAATATCACCCTCCTCATATACAGTATCACCTCACTCCCATACAGAATCACCCCCCCACCATACAGAATCATCCCTCTCACACTGTCAGCCTCTTCATGCATCCAAATTTCAAGCGCTGCCACACTCACCCTGTCAAATTAACCCCCCTAATTCTGCCACACTCACCTTCTCTCACTCTGTCACACTATTTCCCCAATCCTGTCACATTAATGCCTCTAATCCTGTCAATTCTGCCACACTCACCCTGTCACATTAACCCCCCTTAATCCTGTCACACTTGTCCCTCCTACAATGCCACAATTGCCCTGACACTTACCTCCACTCGCCCTGTCACACTCCCTCATCAAACCATGTCATACTCCTTCTCCCTCATTCTCTCTCACAATCCCCTCCCCCCCTTACCCTGTCCCATTTACCCCCTTTGCCCTGTCACAGTCTCCCTGCCACTGGTACCCCTTTACTCACCTTGTCACAGTCACCAGCTGAAGACATTCATCATACACACACAGTCAGGAAACATAGCTTTGCCATAAAGAAAATGCACAAATGCCACAGGCAGACCCCCACACACAACACACTTCAAGCAGCTACCCCATACACACAGTCCCAGACAAAAATGCAAACGTGCTCACAGAGACATACATTCACACACACACACACACATACACATACACATACACATACACACACACACACACACACACACACACACACACACGGATACTCTCTGTCAGATACACACTCTCAGGCACATACACAGGTAGACAGTGCATCAGTGTGTATATGTGTGCATGTATTGCAACTCTATTTTTTTACATTTTGGTGTTATGTTGGGCCTCATGTTTGAGTTTCGCCTCATAAAGCCTAGAGCCGCCTCTGTATACATTAATGTGACAGGATTGGGGAAATAGTGTGACAGAGTGAGAGAAGGTGAGTGTGACAGAATTAGGGGGGTTAATTTGACATGGTGAGTGTGGCAGCGCTTGAAATGTGGATGCATGAAGAGGCTGACAGTGTGAGAGGGATGATTCTGTATGGGAGGGGGGTCATACTGTGTGTGTGTGGGGGATGATTCTGTATGGTGGGGGGGTGATTCTGTATGGGAGTGAGGTGATACTGTATGGGAGTGGGGTGATACTGTATATGAGGAGGGTGATATTGTGTGGGACAGTGAGGTGATAACGTGAGAGAGTGAAGTGGCGGTGTAGGGGTGATGACAGCAGTACCATCTTAACAGAATTATGGGCACTGGTGCCCTGCCTGCACAACAATAAAAATGTAAATTATTTATAAAATTAAGCTTATATTTATTGGTACCTTTAGCAAATGCAATACATACACACACAGACTGCTGAACACATTCACACACAGACTGCTGAACACACGCACACACCGACTGCTGAATACATGAACACACTAACTGCTGAGTACACAAACACACAGACTGCTGAGTACACAAACACACTGACTGCTGAGTACACAAACACACAGACTGCTGAATACACATAGAAGCCAGATAAGCTAATGAAACTTACAAAAAGAATCAAAAGCTAAAAGATGGGATAGCACACACAATAGAGGATATAAGGTCACAAGATACAACCTGTAGCATATAACGTAATCTCAGGTGAATCTAAATGACAATAAAAATATACATAGTGAAGTACGAAAAAAACAGGAGAAATGCATCCAGGAGGTAGAGAACTTACAAGAGGTATATGATGGTCTGCGTATATCACCCCTGTGGGGGTCTCCTGATGTAGATCGGCAAAATCTTCTCAAAATTGAAATCCTCAAAAGGATAAAGAGAAAAGCATACATAGAGTAATATTGTTAAAAGAAATACAAATTTATTGCACAGATTGCACTTACATCAAAGTCACAATCAGCAGGCATATCTCCACTACTGGGTGGAACAGATGGTAAATGACGTCTATTGCAGTAGAAGGAAAAATCTGACTGATGATAAAATGAATATGAAAAAAATATATCAATAGAAAAACAAATAAAAGTAAAAGTCCATGTGGTTACTTCATCCAACACGTTTCGTCGACTTCCTCAGCTGAATACACAAACACACTGACTGCTGAATACACAAACACACAGACTGCTGAATACACAAACACGCTAACTGCTGAACACGCAAACACACTGACTGCTGAGTACACATGCACACAGACTGCTGAGTATACACACAAACAGACTGCTGAGTACACAAACACAGACTGCTGAGTACACACACAGACTGCTGTATACATACACACAGTGCGCTGAATACACACACACAGACTGCTGAACAGACTTCTGAAACACACACACACACACAAACAGAGTGCTGAATACATACAGACTGCTGAATACACACACACTGCTGAATACACACACATATACTGCTAAATAAACAGGCTGCTGAATATATACACACACAAAGCTAAATACACACACAGAAACTGCTAAATACACACATACTGCTGAGTACACACACACACACTGCTGAGTACACACACACACTGCTGAGTACACACATACAGACTGCTGAGTACGCACACACACTGCTGAATACACACAGAGATACTGCTAAATACACACAGACTGCTGAATACACACAGGCTGCTGAATACACGCACACACACACACACACACACACACGTACACAGACTGCTGAATACACACACAGAGACTGCTAATAAACACATAACACTGAATACACCCAGACTGCAGTGAGGGTGCAGTTTATGTGTGTATGGGTGCTGTGTGTGTGAGGGGTGCAGTGTAATTGTGTGGGATGCTGTGTGTGTGAGAGAGAGGTGCTGTATGTGTAAGGGGTGCTGAGTGTGAGGGGTGCTGTGTTTGTGTGAAGAGTGCTGTATGTGTGAGGGTGCTGTGTGTGTGTGAGATGTGGGTTGTTGTGTGGGGGTGGGGGGTGCTGTGTCTTTTAGAAGTACTGTGTGTAAGGGATGCTGTGTGTGTGAGGGGTGTTGTGTGAATGGTGCTGTGTGTGTGTGTGTGAGTGGTGCTGTGTGTGTATAGGGGGTGGTGTGTGTGTGTGTGAGAGGGATGTTGTGTGTGTGTGAATAGTGCTGTGTGTGTGAGGATGCTGTGAGTGAGGGGTGTTGTGTGTGAGGAGGGCTGTGTGTGTGAGTGTGAGGGGTGCAAGGAGAAAATGTTTTTAAAATAATAATAATAAATATCCATTTATAAAATCTTTATGTCCCCCCCCCCCATTCTTCTTACCTTTGGGGAAGGTGGAGGGGACACTGACAGCCCTGGTGGTCCGATGATGATCTATAGCCTGCAGCTCCTCTGGAGATGGTGTTTACTCCCGCGAGCAGAATGCTGTGTCGGAGCGTCGCCATCGCAACACGTGGCAATGTTCCACACACCTTGCTCGCGGGAGGAGCGATCTTCCTCCCAGATCACTCCTCCCTGCCTCCAAGGTCCCTCCAGCCCTCTCTCTCCCACTAACTAAGATCTTTGATCTCCCCACAGGCCCGAGAGGGCCCACGAGAAGAAAACGGGGCTGGCTCTCCATGGTCCAAAAGGGGAGATCAAATGATCTCCCCTGTCGGCCTTGGCACATACAGTACATGGGTATCGTGGTGGGGCCCCCCATGCTTGTGGGGCCCCCAGGCAACTGCCTAGTGTGCCCTTGTGTAAAGACAGCCCTGGAGGACAGTGTGGGGAGGGGTGACAATGTGTGGGGAGGTGACAGTGTGAGGGGATGCTAACAGTGTGTCTGGGGATGCTGGGTCAGAACTGTGTCAGAACCAAACATCGATACTTCCGGGTTTCGGTATTCAAAACTCCTCCCACTTGTATGATGCAAGCTTTCCCTCCCGTTATAGAGAAGCTGCGCCAAAAACAAAATGGTTGGTTATTTTGCCTCGTTAGAGAACTTTCAAACTAATTTCACTACTTAACCGTGATTTTGTGTACCAAACCGGACCTCCGACATCGACTCTTCTGATCTTTCCTCGACAACTACTTGGACTTATTACATTGCTGCCTTCTCCTTCCCAATGCCCTGTACTGTTTAGCAGATTTCCCTTCTTCTCTGAAGACACCAGGAGTATTATAAGTATACTGCTTCTGCTAATTGAATAATCACCTTGTTTCTACTTGCTACTAAATTACTACAAGCTTCCTCTGCAATAACATTGTATTCATTGCCTGCTACTGCTGTTGCAAAATATACTACCAATCTACCTACCTTGCTACCTGCTATTCTACTATTGCAAGACCTTATAATCTGTTCTCCAATTTATGTTATATTATTTTGAAATATTGGAAAGGCTATTAAAAGTTTCCAAAAGACTTTGTACTTCTCCGTGAGATTCCTTAAAGGTACGGTTCAATTTTATTTCTGCAGTTGTGTTCCTCAAATTGTGTTCTCTATTTCTATTTTCCAGCGGCCACGGGCCTCTCCTCCCGGGCAGATGGCACCGAGGGGCCTCGCACCTGGCGGCATACTGAGCAAGCCGCCAGACCCCCTCCTGGTGTTGGGTCCTATGTCAGTGATTGAGGACCCGACACAATCTTCCCTAGGGTGGTTTAGGCGGCCGACAAAAGAGTAACATTCAACTCCGGTCACTCTTTCGTCATGCCTGAATTGTTAAATAATTTGAATGCATACTGGTATTACTAGTGAAGGAATCATTAACAGGCTGAAGTAAAGCTTTGACGAAGTAATTGTTGATGCTGAGATAAGTGAAAGTCAATTATTTTTGTTTTCATTATCAGCTGACTAAAAAATATGGAGATGTCTATAGTCTGCAGTTTTTCTGGAAAAAGCTTGTGGTACTCAATGGATTTGAGGTTATGAAGGAAGCTCTGTTCAAAAAGTCAGAGGACATAGCTGATCGGCCCAGATTCCCAATAAGCGAGAAAGCTGGATTTACTGGTAAAGAACAAGGTAAAGTCACCAAACGCAATTTCATATTAGCTGTTAAAATGAAGATAAATTTTCCAAAAAGAGTTTGATATTAGCTGTGACAAAATGAAGGTAAATTCTCTAAATAGAAACAAAATCCCAAAGCGGGGAACGTATGTGAAAATATTGTAATTTGTTAAAAACAATCACTTTATGTAATACTTTTAAAACGGAGAAAGAATACAAGAAAGGCGAATAAATTCCTACTGTGTTCATTCGGCAACAAAAAAATAATTTAGATCTATTTTCATATAAATGCTTTATTAAAAGCTGAATCTTTTACTCAGCTGGTTCAACTGGAAGACTTATTCTACGAGGGGAAGCTCTAAAGCCCTTAATGTGTCGCTCACAGTCAAAGTTTGTGACAAAATAACTTTGTGTAATAACTTCATTAGTCAGAGTATCAGTAGTACTAACTACAGCAATACAATTATTGCAAGGTGGGAGCATATGGTGGAAACCGCTCATGTACAGGGCCCCTGATTTATGAATGCTTAGTCAACAGTTCAGACTGTACCCATTAAGAATACAAGCATTGAGGAAATATAACTACTCTGTTAGGTTAAAAGTAAAAAAACAAACAAAAAAACATACAAAAAACAGAAAAAGGAGACATTGCACTATGCTTTCCCCCTCATTTTTCCCCCTTAAAGTTTGTAAATCTGTGCATCAATATATATACATTAATTAATGAGAATATTCACTAATGAATGCAGAGTGATGTTTTTAGTGTGTGTTACACTTGCTATAAGACACACCTATCCTGAATACTCTTGTTTGGAAAGCACTGACCTGCTTCCCATAAAAGTTTAACAATATTCAACAATTTATAAAAAAGGAAATGGAATTTTTTTTAAGCATATGTTTGGCAGCTTGAGCTTCCCAAACCAGAGTCTCTTCTTTCTGGTGATGTAGTGAATATGCAAAGGAGGCGCAGGCAAGCAGCGCCTGTGGTAATGTTCTCAGATCCAAGGTCATATAGGGGATGAGAAGAGAGAACGTAAGGCCTTAAAGGACCACTATAGTGTCAGGAAAACAAGCTCGTTTTCCTGGCACTATATGGTTTTTGGGTCCCCCCCACCCTCAAGGTCCCACTCCCGCCGGGCTGAAGGTGGAAGAAGGGGTTAAATTCTTACCTTTCTCCGGCGCCGGGCTCCCTCGGCGCTGGGGACTATCCTCCCTCTTCCAACGTCATCCGCTGAATGCAAGAGCCGCACGCGCATTCAATCAGTCCATAGGAAAGCATTTCTCAATGCTTTCCTATGGACGTTGGCGTCTTTTCACTGTGAAAATCACAGTGAAAAGTGCGGAAGCGCCTCTAGCGGCTGTCAATTAGACTGCTCCCTCTCTGAAACTGCTATGTTTACAGCTGCAGGGTTAATCCTAGATGGACCTGGCACCCAGACCACTTAATTGAGCTGAAGTGGTCTGGGTGCCTATAGTAGTCCTTTAAGGCCTTAAGGTGTGGAAATGCACAGGGTAATGAAACTGAAGTATGCCTGTGTGAAGGATTTGTATGTGTTTACCGGTGTGCCTTCAGTTATGCCTTCTCCCTGCAGTTTAAATTCGTATAATAAGTGTTTATTTTATGTATGTTGAGCAATGTATTCGTCTACCGAACAGAGATCACCCTGGGTAGCAATCAGAACTTAGAACTTTGAAGAAACCACACTTAATTGCTCCTAGGTGGCCGCCATACGGCATACGAACACGTGGCGAGAACAAAGGATGGCGGCCATCTTAAAACTCACGAACGCGGTCAGCGGGACTTACGCATGAATTGCCTGGAACTGTTTTCGGCATGGCAATTCCGCGAACACCCGGTCATCATGGAAGTCCCGGCTGACTACTTTCCACTTCACGAATCAAACCGGCGTTCGGGAGGTGGAATCTACCGAACAAGGGGAGCATTTCTACATAACCAACTGCAACGTTCGTATGGTAGTTTTCGTGTAATTAGACGCGAACAGAGACTGGCTCTTGCTACTGATTTCATGGAACTGTAAAGCGGATACCACCACATGGCGAGCCAGTCAAGCTTCCACACGATGCAACACGGAAACTACCGAACGGAATTTCGTGAGATTTGGATATGTGACTCCCAGTATCCTCAGCTACCCAGGGATGTAAATGTTATAATTGTATGTGTTATAGAAATAACTTTTCTAAAAATGTTGAAAATTGTAATGTTTTTGGCCAGCAGATAATTGAGTTTAGTATGTTGCTGAAACTCAATTATCTAGCCTGGCCCAGAGGAGGAGTCTGTTACTGTTTAAATTGAATGACTGTTGCTTCCAGTAAATCAGTTTTGTTCCAGCATTAAGCTTTGGCTCATGTGTGGATTATTTGGCGTTACCAGCGATTTATTACTCTGTGGATTACTTGGTGATTTTATTTTATGGGAAGAAGGGAATCTTGACGGATTAAAGGATTGTACCGTCACAGCCTGGTACTTGCTTGGGGCCAGAATCTAATTCTAATTGAGTCACCATCTTTCCTAGCAGAAACTCCCTGTGGCAGAAGTATTTAAAGCGCTGAGTAAGTGATTGGGACTTTGTTATTTAATCCCTTTTGTTTTCATCTGCTGTTTGTGTAAATCATTTGTTTTTCATCTATATTTTTGTATGCACCGTGACTATTTTTTTGCTCATAATAAACATTCATTTATTAAGTTCTGCCTTTGTCTGGTAAAGGATCACTTTACCTGATGAGACTAATTAGTATTTTGCAATTACATAGATATTGTGCTAAGTTATATTTGGCGGGTTTTTATTTCTGATTCACCTGGGGACCAAGGTACCCCATTTATAAATTGTCTTGGTGGTGGCAGCGTTAAAATAGTAATAGTTACTGTATTTTTCGCTCTATAAGACGCACCTGACCATAAGACGCACCTAGTTTTTAGAGTAGGAAAACAAGAAAAAAAGAAAAGTGTTCCCTACCACCCACTCCCCTCCCCTGTCCCATAGTGTTCTTCCCCCCTCCCCTGTCCCATATTGTTCCTTATCATCCACTCCCCTCCCCTGTCCCATAGTGTTCCTTACCACCCACTCCCCTCCCCTGTCCCATAGTGTTCTACCTCCCTCCCCTGTCACATAGTGTTCCTTATCACCCACTCCCCTCCTGTCCCATAGTTTTCCTTATCATCCACTCCCCTCCCCTGTCCCATAGTGTTCCTTCTCATCCACTCCCCTCCCTTGTCCCATAGTTTACCCCCCCTCCTCTGTCCTGTAGTGTTCCTTATCACCCGCTCCCCTCCCTTGTCCTATAGTTTACTCCCCCCTCCCATGTCCCATAGTGTTCTTCCCCCCTCCCCTGTCCCATATTGTTCCTTATCATCCACTCCCTTCCCCTGTCCCATAGTGTTCCTTACCACCCACTCCCCTCCCCTGTCCCATAGTGTTCTACCTCCCTCCCCTGTCACATAGTGTTCCTTATCACCCACTCCCCTCCTGTCCCATAGTTTTCCTTATCATCCACTCCCCTCCCCTGTCCCATAGTGTTCCTTATCATCCACTCCCCTCCCTTGTCCCATAGTTTACCCCCCCCCCTCCTCTGTCCTGTAGTGTTCCTTATCACCCGCTCCCCTCCCTTGTCCTATAGTTTACTCCCCCCTCCCCTGGCCCATAGTGTTATTCCACCCACCCCTTATCCCATACTGTTCATTACCACCTCTCCACCCGTCCCTTAGAGCCTCTCTCTCTCCCCCTTGGTCCCGGTAGGTCTCCTACCTTTATTGTAGCGTAGCCGAGCGGAGCAGTGCACACCGTGGTGCAGGAGATTCAGTTTCCTCTACCCGGCCGGACTGAAAGGAAGTGCTCACTGACCTACTGGGGACCAAGTGGGGGGGAGAGAGAGGGGTACATTCGCTCCATAAGATGCACAGGCATTTCCCCTCACTTTTGAGGCGGAAAAAAGTGCGTTTTATAGAGCGAAAAATACGGTATATTATTATGTTTAAGTGTGGGTGGTGCTTAGGGGGATTTTGCCATTATTTCCGGTCTAGTGCAGACAAATAGTGAACTTTAACCCTTTCACCACCACAACTACGTCACACACTCTCTTGAAGTAGGGTCCGTTCGTGACACCTTGTGCTTGTTTGGAAGAATCTTCCACAGTTATAGTGGTGTTCTTATTCAGTGTGCCACAGTGCAACAATCAGATGCCCTCAGTATACAGGAGTGAGAATAAAAACAGAATATAGTGCTCTCTGTATATTTTTAAAAAGATAAAAAATAAAAGGAGGTATACTCACATTCAGAGATCAAATATAAGTATTGCTCAATCCCAATATGTGCAGGTGGTATAATCCCCACAAAGGATGTTGCTGTGTGAGTCATCTGGTTAAAATCTTCAAAGATAGGTCAGGAAGCCCTCAAAGGGGAACAAATGCTACCAAAGAGCCAGATGGAGCACCCTGTATTTCGGACGCAGGAGCTCCCAAAAGTTGACCTGCAAAAGCACCAAACGCCCTGGAACTATTTTGGGCATAGGACCACGTGTGTGGCTATTCAGGACTTTGACACGGTGGCGTTTCCCCTACACTGCGTGGAATTGAGTGCTATTTGAACAACTTAGGCGCTCAGTTCAGGGCTATTTGGGGATGTATAATATGTGGGGTTATTGTATGTTTTTATTATGTTTTGGGGTACTTTTATGTTTTTATGTTTTGTGTTGGGCTCTCTGTGCCTGGGAGATAATAAACTGACCGGTCTTTAACTATCTACCAGACCCAGAGATTCCTGGGAGAGGCTTGTGTTGAATACAATGGAGACCCAATGTCGGAGCCTGTGCATAATAGACAGAGTTTGGCTTATTGAAATAAGTTGTACTCCCAGAACTATGTGTCGTCTAGTTACTGGGAGGGGAAAGGACTCATCACTGCCCAGTACCTTGTTCCAGCTCATGGAGGATTCAGCGGGGAAAGTCCTTGTAAGGACTACAGCTATCAATGTACAAAAATAGGGGTAATCCTGGCAGGAAAGAAATGGCACAACATAATGCTTAACTGTACAGCAAGGTGATAGTTAATTATATACGCCACTTGGCCACTCACAATTTAAAGCCTTTAATGTAACAGGTGTGGATCTGTTCCAGGTCTTGAATTTATTTATCCGGCCATTATCACACAGCGCCCCACCGTAGTTACCGCTCTCAGCAGCAGCAGGAAGCCGACACACAGCAGCCACCTCCCAGACGCTCTTTATCCATTTTTAAATTGTGAGTGGCCAATTGGTGTCTATAATCACATTGCTGTACAGTTTAGCACTATGTTGTGCCATTTCTTCCCTGGCAGGATTACCCCTTTTTTGTAAATTGATATTTGTTGAAGATCCTTTTGAGGAGATCTTGGGGTTCTCTACACCTGAAGGGAAGTAATTCATTTAATTGCTATAAAACTGCACTTTTTTTCACTGGAGTACTTTATAATATTGTGAACGTCACTTTCTATATTTTAAAGACTATGGCTCCCAGTTGTGTGTCGTGCAGTCCCTGGGAGGGAATAGAGCTAGCCCCCTATCCTATTCCATGACAAAGAGGCTCCAGGAGGAACCCAGTCAAGCCACGGTGACTGGGGCAGAAGCACTGAGGTTTTCCCCGAATCCAGTTAGGAAGCAATCCTTGACGGAGGTACCCAGCCGGGGTACAGCTGCCACCAGTTATAGCAGAACTCCCTGTACCCCTGCTGGGTACCTCCACCAAGGATCGCTTCCTAGCTGGAACTGGGGAAAACCTCAGTGCTTCTGCCCCAGTTCCCATGGCTTGCTTGGGGTCTCCCTGGATCCTCTCCATCCTGGAATACGATAGGGGACTAGCTCTATTCCCTCCCAGGGACTGGGATATACCTACGATAAAGCCTTTAATTGAAAATAGAGTCAAATATTTTTTTTGTTGCCGAATGAACATAATAGGAATATTTTTACCATTCTTGTTTTTTGTTTTTTTTTACAATTTAAAGTCAAATATTGAATAATTTATTGTTTTTAACAAATACATTTTTTTTCTCTTTCCTGTTTTATTCACTTTGGAAATTATTTACTTTGGAAGTAGCTACATGATTGCTTAAGCCCATACATCTAACAGTGGGGGAAACTGGGTTTTTATAACCCAGCATTCACTTGTTTCTCTTTGTTGTCAAATTCTCTACATATAATTTAGCATTAGCTGTCAAAAAGCAAGATATATTCTCCCAAAATGTTTTGATGTTAGACTTAAATAAATGTTATAAATTAAAAGTAGTTAAATAAACCTGATGTAGGCATAAAACTTTGTTCTGTGCTGTTTTAGCTGAACCTAACTTGAAAATTCAGTGAGAGATAATTGTCCATCAAGTCTTATCACTTGCAAGGAGGACAGTGATGCAATATGTGATTTTGCAATACATGGAAATACATGGAAATCGATAAATAATATGTTGATTTTTTATCCAGGTGTGGTCATAGCCAAATATGGCGTACCATGGAGAGAACACAGGAGATTCTCATTGTCCACTCTCAGGGACTTTGGGATGGGGAAAAAGTCTCTTGAGCAAAGAGTAACTGAAGAAGCTGGATTTCTGTGTTCTAGATTCCAAGAAGAAAAAGGTCAGTGACGGGAATTCACTTACGACAGACATTATCTGGAATGCAGTAAATGATCAAGTGGTGTGCAAAAAATAAAAAATAAAAATAAATGAAAAAATACTTAGTTGGAAAACTTGTTCAGTTTAGCATTCGGAGTATCACCTTAAAACAAAATAAGAAAGACATGTAGTGCAGAGCATCAGTACACCATATATATATGGATACAATTTAAAACATTTAGGTATCCAACTCACTGGATTTGAGTAGATTGTGTGCCACTCTAAGTGGTCTCTAAAAGTATTTTATAAAGGAGACTGAGCATATGTAAAACCTGCTGAAACAGGACAGGTATTGACAATATTTTGATATGCCTAGTCATTGTCAGAATATTCTCAACACTGTCTCCAATCATGGGGGGAGGTGACCTGCAGAACTGTAACTGTATAACCAGAGACAGTCTTAGGGATGTACGAGCTGTGTGGATGCACAGGACGCCATGGCAACAGGGTCGCCAGGCAGTCGATTCAGCTCTCAACAACCAGGGCCACCGCTATGGTTGGGAAGAGATTGCACCCAGAACCGGCCAGGCCTACCTCTTTATTGGTCGGAGGGGAGATTGAAGATCTCCCTCAGTGGCCTGCTGTCTACCTGATGTGGAGAAGGGGGCCCAGAGTGCACCAGTTCTGAATCTTCGCTGCGTTCAGATACTGAGCAATTCTCTTGTGAGCTCGTCATTCAGAACATTGCCAGTGGCAATGCCATCATACCATTAGTGAGGTGCTCGTGAGAGTAAGGCTCCTGCTCTGCATCCAATGAAGGTGCAGAACTGAAACCCTGGTAGAGATTGCAGGACCACCAGGGGATCAGTATTCCTCCCTCACTGGCCAAAAGTATGCAAAAGGGAGGGGAAATCAATTTTGATAAGTAAAATTATTAATAAAAAAAAAAAAATCGAAATATGAAATTGCTCTCCCAGCCCAATGTTACCCCCTCCTACACACAAAACATCCCTATCCCATAGCATACTGTGTTCCATACACACACTACATAACTTACACACACACATACACACAAATACATCCCTTCACCACACCACACCGTATTCCCTACACACACTACACAACTTACACAGACACATACACACAAATACATCCCTATACCACACCACACCGTGTTCCCTACACACACTACATAACACCCACACATACACACTACATCTCTATCCCGCACCATACTATGTTTCATTACCTATACACATACACATTACATCCCTATCCCACCCCACATTATATTCCCTACACACTGCATAACCTACACACATACACACTACAGCCCCTACATACAGACAGGTGAACATTACCATAATCCCCCCACCTTTCTTTCTTGCATTAAATACCTAATTTAGCACAGTGATATATTATGTATTCATTTTAAAGTATTTAAATACAACCTCCCCTCAATCTTTTTGTTCAATATTTTAGCGCATAAGTCTATACAAAGAGTTGATTGACATGGAAGAAAGACCAATTTTTTTTTTTTTTTTAATTCTTTATTTGTAGTGTGCAGAAATGTACATACACATATGGTTGGCCACGATAGCCGAGAAAACATTTAACAGGTGTATAGAGGATACAGCATCACGGCATGTAAAACAAGAGTATACAAAATTCTGCACAGTTTTCAATGAAAATAAACATGTTGAACTAGTCATTCGTCAATTTTAAGTTAAGAGCACGCTGGTGTTAGGTGTGGTAACCATACAGATGAAATACGTTCTATATAAGTATATAATTATACCCGCATGCATATAACTGGTAGGGGCTGTCTAAGTCCTGAAAGCCTACTTATAGACATGAGAAAATATACACTCTACGTATATAACAATCTAAACTTATCCTGAAACGGTCTATGGCCGTTGTGGCGGAACCCACCTCGCCACTGGACATTGGAGGGGCCTGGCTGCCTGCCTCTTACCCGCTGACTATGGCCCCTGGAAAACTGGTACATTTAAAGATTTATATTTGGGCTTGTTATACTGTATATTGCTGCTACTGGCCCTTTTAACAGCATCTATGGACACATTGGGACTTTTGGGACTACTGTCCCTTTAAGACTGTGAAGCATATTCGAGTGTACTGCCTGTAATATTATATATGTATTTATATATGTGTTAAGTTTATCCTGGGTGATTTGTATGCAGCATTCAACTGATTGTTCGGTAGAATCACTCCATTCAGTATATTGAGTGAAACTACCGAACAACCAGACCACCCAGGAATGAGTGTGCCTCCAATTACTGTTTGCAACAATGTTGCAAACGGGTAATTGGCAATCAGTGCAGTGTGGTCTGTGTCCTCTGGGTGGCCGCCATTCGGGAGCCGAACACGTGGCGGCGGCCATCTTAAACTACCGAACAGCGGTGTTTTGCCGTCGAGCGTCTGGAACTAAAATCGGACACTCGACTAGGCAAACACCGCTGAGACCTCCAGACTTCCAGGATTTCGTGGGGAAACTACCGAACGGCCCGCCGTTCGGTAGAAAGAAACTCACGAACTAGGGGATTCATGCGAATCCCCCTTAGTCTCTATAACACCAGTAATTCGTCTGTTTCATTCCCTTTTCTGTGACCGACCGCAGGGCCAAAATGCATGGAACTGTTTTCGGATACTTTACCCATGCGGTCGGTCAAATCTTTGGACCCCCATATCTCCCGAACTGTTCATCCGAATGACTTGAATTTTGGATATGTTTCCCTCCTGAATAAGGGCTATCCAGCGATGCTGGATTTAAAGGTGTACCCCCTGTTTTTGGGGTACATCCAGGAATTGGGGAAAAGTGTGTACTGTATAATTGGGTTAAGTATTATCTAAGGGGAGGAGATGTGTGGGCTGAACCATGTATGTGATTGGGTATGTTATGCCTCCCCCTGGGTGGGGACTGTGTGTGTATTATTGTAATAAAAGCCAGGCTGGATGAGCCAGTCCAGAGTTCCTGTTTTACCCTCAAAGTGATGTGTCGTCTCATTATTGGGGGAAGGATTTATTGTATGCTGTTCCAGTTGACTGCTAGGAGTACAAGCCTATTCGTATGGTTCCTATTCAATGGTCTACAGCATTCATACGCTTGGGAGAATTTAAAGGTTTCTCGGATTCGGTGATTGTGGTGTCTGCCAGAGTGCTTGGAGTCCTCAGGAAGCACTAGGAGCATCCATTAACGGAGGTACCCAGTCCGGGTGCCAGGCGATCCGTTACAACCCAAATATAGAAAGTGTAGATTCACCTCCTAGTGGATAGAACACACTCTTAGTGGGTAATAGTGAACAACACGAAAAACAATTACCCTTGTACTAAATGTATAGTAGATAAGGACTCCTCCGGGTCCTCAATAGATATGGGAAAAATTGAATCTACAATACAATAATAACAGACATAGCATAATACTGTTGATATATATAAAAGAGTGGAAGTATAAATAGTAGTTCACACTCACAAACCAAATTTGATTGTAGGCATATCTTATCAAACGATGCAAATCTCAAAGTGGTGGATCATCATAGGATACATAGAAGGAAATAAAAGCAAAATAGTGCAGAGTATCTTGGTAAAAAATTACACTTTAATAATAAGGCACACTTACAGTGTTGAAGTGGCAAACAGGCATGTAAAATCTACCGGTCTCAGGATCAGGTGATGATTTTCAAGATCCAATTTCCCGGTCAGAAATAATAATAATAAAAGTAATAAAACAGCCTAGTCTAAACAATAAAAACTCTAACACTATTAAACAGCCCTACGCGTTTCGTCCAAACGTCCTTGGACTTCCTCAGGGGCAAACACGTCCTTCTGTGTGTGGGTATAAACTTCCTTGTGGTGCTGGTGACCCTTTTAAATCCGTCCGGTTTGGCGCGCCCAGAATACCCTCCAATCATCCGTTCGCTTCCGGGTTCATCCGTCCGTGGTACTTCCGGGTGCGAACCGATGACGTAACCGGATATGCGTCTCACGTCTTTCTTCCGGATTTGATGCGTTCCACCTGGTATGCGTTCCACCGCTCATTCGTAGAGCGGAAAATAGCCACATATAAAGAATTAATGAAACAATATACAACAGTGATAAACTCTTAGACATTGTAATGTTCTCTAAGAACTCAACTTAGAAAATTATTTACAACTATTTACAAAACCCTTAGTAACTATCCAAGATATAGTATAAAGATGAAAAATTTTTTATTCTGCATTAGCCATATGTTTAGTTCAACCACATTGTCAAAACATGTTATTGTCATTACTGAGATGAGAAATAAAGTTACATATAAACAAGAAGGTATTTATTAAAGAAAACAGACCAAATCGAAATCGACATTGAGTCCCCTAGGTTGCATGGTTTGTAAGGTGTGTATCCAATATCCTTCTCTTTTTCTTAATAATGACATCAGATCACCTCCTCTGTCATCCAAAACTGCTTGTTCGATGATAGTGCATTGGAGGGTATTAAAACTGAAGTTTGGACATTTATTGCAGTGCACTGGTACTGAATGGGTCAACAGATGGTTTCTGATGTTATGTCTATGTTCCTGGAGCCTGACTTTGGCTTTTCTACCCGTTCTTCCCACATATTGTATCCCACACCCACATGTGAGTAGGTACACAACATGTGTCGAAAAACAGGATAGATTGCCTTTGATCTTAAACCTCTTCTTGTTGGCTGTGCTTACAAAGCTGGTGGTACTACTAAATTGATGATTGCAACTAACACAGCTTCCACATGTGTGGTAACCTTCCCTGCATTTAGTTTTGTTCTTACCAGATCTGAAAGTACTTGGCGCTAGAATTTGTTTAAGGTTAACACCTCTCCTAAAAATTACTTTAGGAAGATGGGGAATCTGTTGGTTAAGGTATTCATCTTCCATCAAGAGCCCCCAATGTTTTTTAATGATCCTTTGAATATCAAAAGCTTTGGAGCTATATTGTGTGTTAAAAGAGAAATCAAATGTGGAATTCCTTAAAACATCTTTCCTTTTGTCTATTAGGAGATCCTTACGATCGATCCTTCCCACCCTGTCAATTTCTGCGTCAAGAAGCTCTGAGTTATAGCCTTTCTCCAAAAAACGACCTTTTAGGACCTTAGCTTGAGTAAAAAATGAATCCAAATCACTGCAGTTTCTCCGCATCCTAATAAACTGGCTTTTGGGAACCCCCTTTAGCCAGTTCGGATGGTGCCCACTGCTAATATCAATAAAACTATTGATGTCAGTGTTCTTAAAAAAAGTTTTAGTTTTAATCACTCCATTTTCAATATAGATAGACAAATCTAAGAAGTCTATATCTGAGATGCCTATCTTTGGAGTAAAGGTCAAAGACAAGGAGTTGCTATTCACATAGGAGAAAAAATCCCTAAGTTCTTCTAAAGGGCCACGCCAGATGACGAGAACGTCATCTATGTAACGTCTCCAGAGCACCAAGTTTGCACCGAACGGGTTATTGGACCAGATAGATGTTTGTTCCCACTGGTCCATAAACACGTTGGCGTAGCTCGGTGCAAACTTGGTGCCCATTGCCGTGCCCTTTATCTGTAAGAAGAATTCTTCATTAAAGCCAAAGAAATTATGGGTGAGGATAAATCGTATAGCTTCTTCCAAAAAAGAACAGAAAGAGGGTTCAAGATCGGAGTCCCTCTCTAAATTCCTTCTGACCGTTACAACCGTAAATAAAACAGAAACTAAACATGGGCCCTCAAACTTAGTGTCGGGCATCTCATTCGTCATCTTAAAAAATATGAGTAGGTGTGGAGGTAGAATCATCAGTGGTCTGCATCTCGCCCTGCCTTGCATCATATGTACCCTAGTTGAGAAAGTGTAAGATAATATGCCTGTTACAAGCTGACTCTGGTTGTCTGTGTGACTTAGACCCTCCGGCCCAAGGTCGGTCAGGTCGTTGGTCGTCTGTAATACGTTAGTATAGGTGCAACCATAGGCCTCAGTGGTCTGCGTCTTATCACATCATGCAGCGTGTGCGCTCTATTACAGGGGACAAGCATACCTAAAATAAACAATCTATGACTGCCGTTACAATCTAGGCATTCATTCCTAGGGTCAAGCCAGACATTAACTATCTAAACACTCAAGTAGAAAGGAGAAAGCTGAATTATACGTAATTTGGGCAGTTTACGGCTGTCGGTAAAATTGAGGCACTCAGACTCAGGGCTACACATTGCACTTGCTGCCCAGAATATACAGGTAAAGGTTAGTATACATACGCTCCATTGGGTTACTTCTTATCCTGTCACATATTGCATGCACGTTATTCCAGAGAGTTAGAGGTACTTAGCGTGAGCAGTCTATGGCTGTGGGTAAGGCTTAGGTATTGAGACTTAAGGTCCGATATTGCGCTTGCAATAGTATAGTATATAGTTTAGTATATTACGAGTATATGCATTCTATTCAAGAGAGTTATATGTACTTATTTTAAGCAGTCTACTGTTGTTGGTAGACCTGAGGCCTTCAGACTTAAGGTCAGACCGTTCGCTTGCCGTCCAATACAGGTGTAGGTGACAATACATTCCACAGTTGTTCGCATCCTATCTTGTCATATATTATGTGCACTCTAAGAGGGTTAGATGTGCGTATCTTACGCAGTCTATGGTTGTTAGTAAAAATCAAGGGATGTGGACATAGGGTCAGATATATTGTTTGTTGTCTAGACTATACAGGTACACATGGAAATACCTTCTACAGTGGATTGCCTCTCATTTTGTTATATGGCATGTGCATGTTATTTAAGGGGGTTAGATATGTCTGATGTAAGCAGTTTACGGTTAGTAAAAAAGAGAAAACTTAGGCAATTGGATTTAAGGTCAACACTTCGCTTGCTATCTAGAACATATAGGTATAGGCGAATATACAGTCCACCTTGGTGTGCATTTTGTCCAGTCCTGTATCACATACAAACAGTTGAGGGGAGCAGGATTCACTTATCGGGGGTGGACTGTTGCTGTAAATATATCACGGGTCTGCAGTCCCAGGGTCTGTCCGCCCACCTGCAACTCTGTGCCTCTGTTGACTCAGGTTCCGTCAGATTCTGAGGTGTGGGGATCTGGGTCCACCGTTCGGCGGTGAGTACGCAGGCTACAGTCCTTGACCCTTTCAGGATCCTGAGGGATTCTGCGGGTGCCGTGTTCCCTTTTGTGCACTGTCCCTGTACTATCTTCTCTGGTCTTAGTGTCTCGCAAGCCTTCCGTGGGAGCCTGTTGTTGTAGCTGTAGGGCCTGAAGGAATCTCGCCGGGTCCTCATCCGCAGACAGTGTCAAGATGGAGTCTGTTAGTGGGACCACCAGAGTACCCGCCACTCCCCATCGGTACCGGATGCCTCCGTCCCTCAATTGCCTGGTGATCGGCATGAGTTTCCTCCGTTCCATTAGGGTTAAAAATGGGAGGTCGGCAAACACTTTCACAGGATGGTTGTCCACTGTGATGATGGGAGTCTTCCTGGAGTAACTCATTAGTGTAGCCTTAACTGCAGCATCTCGAGTGAGAAAGACCAATTTTAAAGGCACACTCTAGGCACCAGAGCCACTACGGTTTAGTTTAGTGGTTCTGGAGCAAAGAGATTAACTTTGATAATATATAAGAAATTATAATATATAAGAAATACAAATAAATACATAACATGGAATTGTTATTAATTTGTCCCCAAATTAACTGGGGTTCATTTGAATCTACTTTTTTTTTAGATTTAGGAATAATTTAGGAACTGGACTCAATTTGTATCTGAGCTAGTTTGTCCTAAGGGGAGTTAATTCATTATGGTTAAAAGATAATTAATGTAATAGCATGTGGCCCCATGCCTTGGCTTCTGAAAATAGTTAAGCTGTTTTCTGTGACATATTTCTTATCATTTTAGGCAATCAAATTGCTATACATTTTTGATATAATTTAAATGATGTTTCACAAAACATTGATGAGACAATTTTGATTTTTTTTTTTTTATATGCCCCCAGGCTGTGCCTTTGATCCACAATACCTTATAAATAATGCTGTAAGCAATGTGATTTGCTCCATAGCATTCGGTGACCGCTTTGAATACAGTGATGCCAAATTCCAAGAACTGCTCAGTATCTTTGAAGAAGGTTTAAAGTCTCAAACAGGACTTCTCGTACAGGTATGTTACAAATGCTGGTATTTCAGATACCCGTTTGTTCGCTTTCTCCCGAACTGCTAGAGGCTGAGTGATTATAGCTCGCAGTTCGGCTGTTGATTCGAACGTTCTCCCAACCAAAATACAGCATACAAGTAACTCCACCAAGTAATCAGATGCATACATCAGCCTGAACTAGATGAAGGGTACAACAAGAATGTTTTTATTCAGGCCAAATGGCCGGCTTTTATGAAAGTCAAGAGTACAGTATACACGCCCACAGAAACTCCCAAAAGACGCCCTTTATATTCCTGAGTCACAATGACTCGACATAAAATATAAAATATCAAAAGTACATAATAAAACTCCTAAATATTATAGGGACCCCCATAAATGGCATATCCCCGGATAGCTTGGATCTGAGCGCCCAAGTTGTCCAAATAGCACTCAGATCCCACGAACACAGTGAATTGCCACCATGGTAAAGATTTGACCGATTTCAGGAGCCCCAAACTGAACAAATCCACGATGACAAAGACATTTCTTCGAACCGCGTTAGTGCAATTGACTTTTTTTAAGGAGATTTAGTGTATGCTGTATTTTATATTTACCATTAAAGATATATGTTCCTGTATTTACCCCTCTATTTGGCATCTATTTGGGCTATTAAGGGGAAGTAGTGACCTGACAGAGAACATTTCCACACAATATAGAGTAGGGGATTATCTGCTAAACACAGATAAAATGGAAAATTTTTATTTTTTAGCGTTTAACTGTGTGAGAGTAAATGAGGATATATAGTTAACAATTGGCCACTCACAAATTTTCAGATGTTAAAAAGCCTTGAGTGTAATCTTTTTCTTCCAAGTTTTCTATGTTCATCCTCACACTCCCATCAGTAGTTTAGAGATATTTGCTCAAAAGAGAAAATATATATGGAAAAATAAGGTGCAATTCCAGAGTGTAGTAAAAAAAGATTTAATAACTTACATGTATATTTAAAACAATCAGCATATCACCACTGGGCGTCCTACGCGTTTCGTCCTAAAATAGGACTTCCTCAGGGACTTGGTGCATCAATGACAGCAAAAAGACAAAATTTCCAGTTGGGCTCCAGCATCTGATCTCCAATATATCGAAAAAGGCGCTTATAGTCTGAGCCACTTGTGAACGACTCAGTCAGCACCACGTGAGTGGGATATTTTTCTCCTCCATTATTATCTATTTATTTTATACAGGCTATACTATGTATTGTGTTTTATATTTTTAGGATGTACACAGATACATGGTAAATTGCATGTTTTTTTTTACATATTTTAACATGGTTGGTTTTATCCACAATTTTACATGCTCTCACCATAGTTTTTATTGTTTCATGTGTTGTATTCCGTGTGGTTTGGAGTGACACCTACTTGGTGATTTTGAGCTATTAACTTCGAGATTTGCCTTTTTTTACTATTTTTTTTTATATATTAAAACTAGAGGGACCTGGCACCCATACCACTTCATTGAGCTGAAGTGGTCTGGGTGCCTATAGTGGTCCTTTAAATTGCATTCTCTCAACTTTAATTTGAGGATATTTACACCCAAATTGAAAGAAGGGTTTAGGAAATACAGCTCTTTAATATGCAGCCCCCTCTTTTACAAGAGACCAAAATTAATTGGACAATTGGCTCAAAAGCTGTTTTATGGACAGGTTATTCCTTCACTATTTATTAATCAATTAAGCAAATAAAAGGTCTGGAGTTGATTCCAGGTGTGGCATTCACATTTGTAAGCTGTTGCTGTGAACCCGCAACATGTAGTCAAAGGAGCTCTCAATTCAAGGGAAACAGGCCATCCTTAGACTGCAAAAAACAACAACAATGGTGGATGGCCATGGGATCCATTCCATGGTAAAATAAATCCCCTTCACAACATCCAGCTAAGTGAAGAACACTTTCCAGGAGGTAGGCATATTATTATCCAAGTCTACCAAAAAGAGAAGACAAGAGGGTTCACCACAAGGTGCAAACCATGCAAAAGCCTCAAGAACAGAAAGTCCAGATTAGACTTTGCAAAAAAAAAAACATCTTTAAAAAGCCAGCCCAATTCTGGAACAGCATTTTTGAAAAGATGAAACTAAGATCAAACCTTACCGATATGATGGTAAGAAAAAAGCATGGAGAAGGATTGGAATGGTTCATAATCCGAAGCATACAACATCATCTATAAAACAAAGTGGAGTTAGTGTGATGGCAGGAGCATTCATGCTTTCAAATGGCACTGGATTATAAGTGTTTATTGATGATGTGACAGAAGATGGATGCATTCTGAAGTGTATTGGGATATATACTGTCTGCTCAGATTCAGCTAAATTCAGCTAAATTGATTGGATGACGCTTCACTTCACTGTCAGGGTATATATATCGGCAGACATTTTGTGCTATGATAGAAATTAAAATGTATATTGTCAGAGTCACTCTGAACAGAGCAGACTCCATTTTGTTATTTTCAAGCTAACAAAAGACACAAGATTTCTATCCCTTCTGTAAAACTAACTACTGAGCTGGGAGCTTAGGAATGTTTGTATATACAAATCAAGTGATAAGAAATGAGAACGGGGGATGGACAGACTGTCTAAATGCTAATGGAATAGAATAAATTCTAAACCCAGACATTTGTGACAGAGAAGATTAAATAATTTAATTTTACTTTCGATATTGTATAAGGTCCCATTGTAATTTAGAGGTCATATTTAGTTATAACTGTCATATTAGAAATTATAGCCAAATTTGCCAGACACATAGTCTGAAGAAAGCCCAAAGAAACTCTTTGAACTGACAGAAAACTCAAGTTATAGATAACCATAAAGATAAGCTACAAACAACAAAGCAAACACCAATCCCTCACACAGTGGTGGAATGGTGTTCAAGAGTGGAGCGCTTAAATCATACACTTACCCCTCGGGGTTAAGGAGTAGTGATGTACCGAATGCGCAGTTCGATCCGCCCCCGATTCGTCATCATTGGGCAAACTCTGCCTCTCGGTCAGCAGACACATTCCAGCCAATCAGCAGCACTCCCTCCCTTCCACACCCTCCAACCTCCCTCCCAGCATCCATTTTCGATTCATTCTGAAGCTGCATGCTTAGTGAGAGGAGGGAAAGTTTAGCTGCTGCTGATTAGATAGGGAAATTGATAGCTAGGCTAGGGTATTCAGTGTCCACTACAATCCTGAAGGACTCATCTGATCTCTGCTGTAAGGACAGCACCCCAAAAAGCCCTTTTTAGGGCTATAACATCAGGCTGCTTTTTTTTTTTTTTCCTGTGTAATGTAATTGCAGGTGCCTGCCTGCCAGCTTCTGTGTGAGGTTCACATTGGATACTGTGCACAGTCAGTGCCACCACTCATATCTGTTTTAACAATAGGTTAAGCTTTACATTTAAAATAAATATTTTTTTTTCACTGTAATAGAAGAGCAGTTGCCTGCCTGCCAGCTTCTGTGTCAGGTTGGATGCCTTGCCCATTTGCACAGTCAGTGCCACCACTCATATCTGTTTTTACAATAGGTTAAGCTATAGATTTAAAAGAAATAATTTTTTTTCACTGTAATAGAACAGCAGTTAGTTGTCTGCAAGCGTCTGGGTGTCAGGCCTACTTCAGCGTGTGCTCTGCAGACCTGTGCCAGCGTGCTTTGACAGTTGCCAATCATATCTGGTGTCTCTTTAGCGTGCTTTTACAAAGAAAAAAGGTTTCCAGTGTAAGCTAATAGCAGCCAGTCAGTGTCCTTCAAGCGGCTCTGTCAGGCCTTCCTTCAGCGTGTGCCCTGCACAACCCTGCCAGCGTACTTTGACAGTTGCCACTCATATCTGGTGTCTCTATAGCGTGCTTTTACAAAGAAAAAAAGTTTCCAGTGTAAGCTAATAGCAGCCAGTCAGTGTCCTTCAAGCGGCTCTGTCAGGCCTTCCTTCAGCGTGTGCTCTGCAGACCTGTGCCAGCGTGCTTTGACAGTTGCCAATCATATCTGGTGTCTCTATAGCGTGCTTTTACAAAGAAAAAAGGTTTCTAGTGTAAGCTAATAGCAGCCAGTCAGTGTCCTTCAAGCGGCTCTGTCAGGCCTTCCTTCAGCGTGTGCTCTGCAGACCTGTGCCAGCGTGCTTTGACAGTTTCCAATCATATTTGGTGTCTCTTTAGCGTGCTTTTACAAAGAAAAAAGGTTTCTAGTGTAAGCTAATAGCAGCCAGTCAGTGTCCTTCAAGCGGCTCTGTCAGTCCTTCCTTCAGCGTGTGCTCTCCAGAACTGTTCCAGTGCACATTGCCAATCATATCTGGTGTCTCTATAGCGTGCTTTTAAAACCAAATTTTTTTTTTCACTGTTATAGATTGAATAGCAGTTACTTGTCTTCAAGCGGGTGTGTCAGGCCTACAGTGTGTGCTCTGCAGAACTGTTCAAGTGCACATTGCCAATCATATCTGGTCTCACAGTAGCTTGCACGCATAGTACCACTAATCCCCCAAAAAATGACAGGCAGAGGCAGGCCACACCGCAGGGGCCGTCGTGGTCGTGGTGCTGTGATTCCCTTTTGCCCTAGAATAATGCCCAGTTTTCAGAAGCCACGTACCCTGAACTTGAAAAGTTCTGAGGACATAGTTGACTGGCTAACACAGGACACCCAATCTTGTACAGCCTCCGCTCGGAACCTTGACGCACCATCCTCCTCCAGCTTAGCTTCAGGCACCTCTCAAGATACCACTCACCCGCCTGCCGCCACCACCAAAACTAGCACCACAGCCGCTTTACTTGGTATGTCAGAGGAGTTATTCACACACCCGTTTGAAGAAATGAGTGATGCGCAACCATTATTGCTAGAGGATGTAGATAACAGGGATATGTCTCAGGCAGGCAGCATTAAACACATGGAGGTACGGTGTGATGATGATGATGTTGTACCCACTGCTGCTTCCTTTTCTGAGTTGTCAGATACAAGCGAAGCGGTTGATGATGACGATGCGTCCATGGATGTCACGTGGGTGCCCGCTCGGCAAGAAGAAGAACAGGGCGAAAGTTCAGATGGGGAGACAGAGAGGAGGAGGAGACGAGTTGGAAGCAGGGGGGGTCGTCGCAAGGAGCTAGTGGCACAGTCAGACAGCATGCATTGGCACCCGGGGTCAGCCCGACAGCACGCCAATCAACGCATGCTGTGTCCACCACCAGAATGCCATCATTGCAGAGCTCAGCAGTGTGGCATTTTTTTGTGTGTCTGCCTCGGACAACAGCGATGCCATTTGCAACCTGTGCCAAAGGAAACTGAGTCGTGGGAGGTCCAACACCCACCTAGGTACAACTGCTTTGCATAGGCACATGATCTCACATCACAAACGCCTATGGGATCAACACATGAGTACAAGCAGCACGCCTACTCTAAGTCACCATCCTCCTCCTGGTCTAGCATCTTCAGCCACGTCAACCACTGCTGTCCTTCTTGCCCCCTCTCAACGATCCGCCCCTCCGTCTCCCGCCTTGAGCAGTTCCCGCTCATCTGCCCACAGTCATGTGTCTGTCAAGGACATGTTTGAGCGTAAGAAGACAATGTCACCAAGTCACCCCCTTGCCCAGCGTCTGACAGCTGGCTTGTCCGAACTATTAGCCCGCCAGCTTTTACCATACAATCTGGTTGAGTCTGAGGCGTTTAAAAAATTTGTAGCTATTGGGACACCGCAGTGGAAGGTACCCGGCCGGAATTTCTTTTCACAAAAGGCAATCCCCAACTTGTACTCGATTGTGCAAAAGGAAGTCATGGCATGTCTGGCACACAGTGTTGGGGCAAGGGTCCATCTGACCACTGATACCTGGTATGCAAAGCATGGTCAGGGCAGGTATATCACCTACACTGCCCATTGGGTAAACCTGCTGACGGCTGACAAGCAAGGAATGCGTGGCATTGCAGAGAAGTTGGTGACACCGCCACGAATTGCAGGCAGTCCTGCTGCCACCTCCTCTACTCCTCCTACTCCATCCTCTTCCATAACCTCCTCGGCTGAGTCCTCTTGTGCTGCTGCGTCTTGCTCCACATCAACGGCACCCCCCCAGCTCCCCAGGTACTATTCCACATCCCGGATACGGCAGTGTCACGCCGTCTTGGGTTTGACTTGCTTGAAAGCAGAGAGTCACACCGGACAAGCACTCCTGTCCGCCCTGAACGCACAGGTGGAAAAGTGGCTGATTCCGCAGCAACTGGATATCGGCAAAGTGGTGTGTGACAACGGAAAAAATTTGATAGCGGCATTGAAGTTGGGCAAGTTGACACATGTGCCGTGCATGGCACATGTGTGTAATCTGATCGTACAACGCTTTGTGCATAAGTACACAGGCTTACAGGACGTCCTGAAGCAGGCCAGGAAGGTGTGTGGCCATTTCAGGCGTTCCTACACGGCCATGGCTCACTTTGCCGATATCCAGCGGCGAAACAACATGCCAGTGAGGCGCTTGATTTGCGACAGCCCTACACGTTGGAATTCAACACTCCTAATGTTCGACCGCCTGCTCCAACAAGAAAAAGCTGTTAATGAATATTTGTATGACCGCGGTGCTAGGACAGCCTCTGGGGAGCTGGGAATTTTTTTGCCACGTTACTGGACGCTCATGCGCAATGCCTGTAGGCTCATGCGTCCTTTTGAGGAGGTGACAAACCTAGTCAGTCGCAACGAAGGCACCATCAGCGACATCATACCATTTGTTTTCTTCCTGGAGCGTGCCCTGCGAAGAGTGCTGGATCAGGCTGTAGATGAGCGTGAAGAGGAAGAGGAAGAGTTGTGGTCACCATCACCACCAGAAACAGCCTTATTAGCATCGCTTGCTGGACCTGCGGCAACGCTGGAAGAGGATTGTGAGGAAGAGGAGTCAGAGGAGGATTGTAGCTTTGAGGAGGAGGAGGAGGAGCAAGACCAAACACAACAGGCATCCCAGGGTGCTCGTTGTCACCTATCTGGTACCCGTGGTGTTGTACGTGGCTGGGGGGAAGAACATACCTTCAATGACATCAGTGAGGAGGAGGAACGGGAAATGAGTAGCTCGGCATCCAACCTTGTGCAAATGGGGTTTTTCATGCTGTCCTGCCTGTTGAGGGACCCTCGTATATAAAGGCTGAAGGAGAACGACCTGTACTGGGTGTCCACGCTACTAGACCCCCGGTATAAGCAGAAAGTGGCGGAAATGTTACCGAATTACAACAAGGAAAGGATGCAGCATTTGCAAAATAAATTAAAAAGTATGCTTTACACAGCGTATAAGGGTGATGTCACAGCACAACGGGAATCTAACAGGGGGAGAGGTGGAAGTCATCCTCCTCCTCCTCCTCCCACGACCACGCCGGCAAGGACAGGACGCTTTAAAGACGTGTTGTTGATGGAGGACATGCGGACCTTTTTAAGTCCTATGCATCGCCACAGCCCTTCGGGATCCACCCTCAGAGAGCGACTCGACCGACAGGTAGCAGACTACCTCGCCTTAACTGCAGATATCGACACTCTGAGGAGCGATGAACCCCTTGACTACTGGGTGTGCAGGCTTGACCTGTGGCCTGAGCTATCCCAATTTGCGATAGAACTTCTGGCCTGCCCCGCTTCAAGTGTCCTGTCAGAAAGGACCTTCAGTGCAGCAGGAGGTATTGTCACTGAGAAGAGAAGTCGCCTAGGTCAAAAAAGTCTAGATTACCTCACCTTTATTAAGATGAATGAGAGATGGATCCCGAAGGGACTGACACTGGGCGATACATTCGATTAAAAAAGGCCTGATGAGATGAGCTGCCTTGGGCTAAAAATGGTCCACACGCTGCTGAATTTTAGCTCTGAATGACGTTTGACTTGCGTGACTTATCTGCCACCAACTAGGGTTCAAGCCGCCATGTTTTAGGGCACTTTCTGCCTGTGAAACAAACATCAATTTTTCTGGCCGCTGCTACAGCAGCGGCTGCAACAATACCAAATTTTTCAGGCATGTGTACATGCCTAATTTTTAGGCCCACTGGTGCAGCACTGTGGCTTCAAAAACCAAACCCCAAAAAAATCCTCCAAGATGGCACCAATATACCAGTGGTCTAAGCATCTTCCCACCTTGGCCTAAAAAGGGGAGGTGATTCAACAATTAAAAAAGCCATTTACACGTCCACTGATAGGAGACGCGGAAGGTATTAAACTGATATGAACAATACTAAACTCACCACTCCTATCTGGTGGCACATTAGCTTGCCCGCGCAGTGCCCCAAATTTCAAGTAAGAGGACCGACCAAGCATCTTCTTCCACCTCCCTGTTACATAAATCAATGCCATATCCACAGAAATTGTAGAGAATATCCAGGATAGTTTTACAGGGCCAAATCATGTCGCCTGTTGAAAGAGGTGACCTTGCTCGGGTCCCAGTTGTGCGGTTCCTAAAAGGGCTGCCATATACATGTCCTCTGATAGGAGACGCGTAAGGTATTAAACTGATATGAACAATACTAAACTCACCACTCCTATCTCGTGGCACATTAGCTTGCCCGCGCAGTGCCCCAAATTTCAAGTAAGAGGACCGACCAAGCATCTTCTTCCATCTCCCTGTTACATAAATCAATGCCATATCCATAGAAATTGTAGAGAATATCCAGGAATAGTTTTACAGGGCCAAATCATGTCGCCTGTTGAAAGAGGTGACCTTGCTCGGGTCCCAGGTGTGCGGTTCCTAAAATGGCTGCCATATACACGTCCACTGATAGGAGACGCGGAAGGTATTAAACTGATATGAACATTTACTAAACTCACCACTCCTATCTGGTGGCACATTAGCTTGCCCGCGCAGTGCCCCAAATTTCAAGTAAGAGGACCGACCAAGCATCTTCTTCCATCTCCCTGTTACATAAATCAATGCCATATCCATATAAATTGTAGAGAATATCCAGGATAGTTTTACAGGGCCAAATCATGTCGCCTGTTGAAAGAGGTGACCTTGCTCGGGTCCCAGGTGTGCGGTTCCTAAAATGGCTGCCATATACACGTCCACTGATAGGAGACGCGGAAGGTATTAAACTGATATGAACATTTACTAAACTCACCACTCCGAGTGCTGTTATTTATTTAATTTTTTTGTGGTGAGGCTTTACAGGACAGAGTGCTTCTCCACGGGACATGTTAACTCACGGGCAGCTGGCTCATCAAGGAACCAGAGCAGCTTGAACGAGGTGACCTTGCTCGGGTCCCAGGTGTGCGGTTCCTAAAATGGCTGCCATATACACGTCCACTGATAGGAGACGCGGAAGGTATTAAACTGATATGAACAGGAAAGTAGGCCCCCCCATTGTGATTTATGGCCCCCACCCACCGCGCAGGGGTGGGGGCCGAGGGGGGGAGGACAGTAGGTCCCCCCATTGTGATTTATGGCCCCCACCCACCGCGCAGGGGTTGGGGAGGACAGTAGCTCCCCCTAATATGTATCATGGGCTTTGAGGACAGGTGTCAATCCATACCTGCCAAGTGACCCTATGTAGGGGTAACAGTCCCTATTCTGCTCTGTGTCAGTGTGTATCAGGGCAGGGCTTTGAGGACAGGTGTCAATGTTAGGTGATTTCTGCCCTTTATGGATTAAAAGCAGACTCTGCATCAACTGTGCAATTTTCCATGGCAGTTTTGCCATGGATCCCCCTCCGGCATGCCACAGTCCAGGTGTTAGTCCCCTTGAAACAACTTTTCCATCACTTTTGTGGCCAGAAAGAGTCCCTGTTGGTTTTAAAATTCGCCTGCCCATTGAAGTCAATGGCGGTTCGCCGGTTCGCGAACATTTGCGGAAGTTCGCGTTCGCCGTTCGCGAACCGAAAATTTCGGGTTCGCGACAACACTATTAAGGAGAAGTGTGCAACAGTGGTAAAATCCTAGAAAGGTATACAAAATGCAAATATAGAGTAGCACTGTACAACAAATGTACTTTATAAATGTCTAATAGGAGCGCACTCACGTGGTTCAGAGCCTATAGATGATCGGCTCTGATCTTGTAGGCAGACGTGCACTTTAAGGTGACACACACCTATCTTGCGTGGATAATAACCTCAGAAACGAGAAAAACAGAAAAAACAGGGAAGCAGAATCGACCCTGGTGTAGAGACCTTCAATAAATTCAATATGGAGTGGAATATTCTGCATGGCCAAGTCAATCACTTGTTCTCAACTGGATCGAGCATGCATGTCACTTGCTTAAGGCCGAAAGACCAACGAACAAACAAGAACTGAAGACAGCTGCAGTAAAGTCCTGGCAAAGCATCACAAAGGGAAAAAACTGTGTTTGGCAATGTCCATGTGTTCCTAACTTCAAGCAGTCATTGCCTGCAAAGGATTCTTGACAAAGTATAAAAATGTGCATTTTATATATGATTGTTAATTTGTCCAATTACATTTGAGCCCCTGAAATAAGGGGACTGTGTATGAAAATGGTTGCAATTCCTAAACGTTTCATATGATATTTTTGTTTAACTTCTTGAATTAAAGCTGAAAGTCTGCACTTCAATTGTATTTTGGTTGTTTTATTTCAAAACCATTGTGATGGCGTACAGAGACCAAATTATAAAAATTGTAAGACCTAACTGTATAATAACAAGTGTATTCACTTAACGGTATATGAATTATGCTGAGATGAGATCTGATTTTGACATTCTAATCTAAAACATGTGACGTGGGAAAAACTCTGTAGTTGAGAAAGTGGCAGTTTTTTTCAAATCTAGTATATTTGTCTAGAGTTTGAAAATCTTTCAAAAAACAAATAACTTTTAGTGATTATCATTCAGTGATATCAAGACCAATTATTACTGGTAATGGTCAATAATAGTAATACATATTCTTGATGTCTTTCAGGTTTTACAAGAGATTCCATTTTTAATGAAAATTCCCTGGTTGGTTAATGACATTCTGGCACCACAACAAAGACTACATAAGTTTTTAAAGGACATTATTTCAAAGCATCAGAAAACATTTGATCCAAATTGCATTAGAGATTTTATAGATGCGTACCTGCTTGAAATGAAAAAGGTAAGCAATGCTACTATGTATAACATCATAAAAGAGATAGAAAACCAAAACATGGTAAAGGTACATACCAGAGAGAAAAACAACAAAAAACAAAACAAACAAATGAGAATTACTATTCGTAATTCGACATATATATTCTGGGATTAAAGCAAAAACACACCCTGAGTATATATATATATATATATATATATATATACACACACACACACACACACATGCACTGCTGTGTGTGTGATGGTGCTGTGTGTGTGTGCACTGTGTGTTTGTGAGGGCGCTGTGTGAGTGTAAGGGTGCTTTGTGTGTGAGGGTGCTGTGTGTGTGTGTGAGGATGCTATTAGTATGTGTGTGTGTATGAGGGAACTGTGTGTGTGTGATGTTAGTGCTGTTAGTGTGTATGTGTAAGGGTGCTGTGTGTGTTTGTGAGGGTGGTGTGTGTGTGTGTGTAAGGGTGCTGTGTGTGAGGGTGCTGTTAGTGTGTGTATGTATGTGTAAGGGTGCTGTGTGTGAGGATGCTGTGTGTGTAAGGGTGCTGTGTGTATGTGTGTGGGTGTTGTATGTGTGAGGGTGCTGTGTAAGGGTGCTGTATGTGTGAGGGTGCTGTGTAAGGGTGCTGTGTGTGTGTAAGGATGCTGTATGTGTCAGGGTGCTGTATGTGTCAGGGTGCTGTATGTGTGAGGGTGCTGTATGTGTGTGTGTGTGTGTGTGCTGTGTAAGGATGCTGTGTGTGTGTGGATGCTGTGTGTGTGTATTGTGTGGGGGTGGGGAGACCGTTTAGTTAATAACCCCCCTCCCTTCTTATGTTTTGTAGGGAGGGAGGACCGTGCTGCTGCCATCCCTGGTGGTCCAGTGGTGAGTGAACTCTAGCCTGCGGGGCTAGAGTTCACTCTCGCGAGATCTGAGTGTTTCCGCAGCAACGCTCTGGCCTCGCGAGAGGAACCCAGCGGAGCTGCTGGCTAGAGCTCCACGGGTCTTCTCCTGCCTCCCTCCCTGCCTGTGGGCTGGTGAGGGAGATTTCTGATCTCCCTCACCGGCCCATGGAGGGACATAGCGCAGGCCGTGGGTTTAGGGTGTGCCCAGGCACGCCTATGTAAATATGCTAATGTTGCATTTTTTAAATGCCCTTTGTCATACTGATTTTGCTCCCCCCCCCCCACTATATTTAAAAAATGTAATAAAGGAGAATATGTATTTTAACCTCTTTTTGTTGGTGAAATGCCTGATTTATGAACTTCAAGTTTGTCTAAGTGCAAAAGGAATCAAACCTTGCTGTTCATTTTCTGCTAATCAAAGAAACAAACTTTCTCATCTAGCATGTATGGAGTAAAACTATTTATTGCATTCTATTTATGATTAGGTTTGATGTTTATTTGCACATAGTGTATTCTATATCAGTGGTTCCCAACCCAGTCCCCAAGTACCCCCTAACAGTCCAGGATTTAGGGATTAGCAAGTTGTGTCTAAGGTGTTTTTAGAAAGAAAAAAAAAAACACTTTAGACACAACAGGGTAATCCCTAAATCCTGGACTGTTAGGGGGTACTTGAGGACTGGGTTGGGAACCCCTGTTCTATAGCTATAACTAGCGCTGCAATCTCCGTCTAAAATTCCAGCCTCTCGTCTCAACTAGACATCATGGCACCTCCTACACTTAAGTGCAGCAAGTGCCCCCAACTAATGTAGGGTAATAACTGCTTGATCCAAGGATAAATCTGACTGCCATTCTGGGGTCAAGAAGGAATTTTTTTGCTAGCTTGTTGCAAAATTGGAAGTGCTTCAAACTAGGTTTTTTTTGCCTTCTTTTGGATCAACAGCAAAAAACATATGTGAGGAAGGCTGAACTTGATGGACGCAAGTCTCTTTTCAGCTATGTAACTATGTAACTATGTAACTACAATCTTGGCACACCATGCTGACTCAATACCTCCAAAAATGCTTCAAAATTGCTGAACGCTGCTGGAGGAAGTCTTACTCCGCATCTGACTTTCTCCACTATAAAGTTATGCTGCGCTCTTACAGCTTGGCTCTTTCCTCTGCAAAAGTAAATTACTTCAATACCCTCATAAGCACACTCTCCGGCGAACCCAAACGACTATTCCACACTTTTATCTCTCTTCTTCGCTCTGTTGCTCCTCCTCCTCCTACTTAACTGCCACAAACTTTGCAACTCACTTCACATACAAGATATCTACAATTAGGAAAGAGATCTCTCATCTCTCTTCTTACACTTACAATACTTTCCCCAACCTGACTCCCTCTGCTGTTCTATGCTTAGTCGCACCCGCTACAGCGGAATACGTTTCTGATCAGCTCCAGCCCTCCCGCCCCACCACCTGCTCCCTTGATCCTATTCCCTCGCATCTCATCCGTACTCTGTCTCCTTCTCTTGCTTTGCCTCTCACTAAAATTCTCAATCTCTCCCTCTCCTCTGACATATTTCCATTATCATTCAAACATGCAACTGTAACTCCGATTCTAAAAAAGCCCAACCTTGACCCTAACTCTCCGTCCAACTACCACCCTATCTCGTTACTGCCTTTTGCGTCAAAGATCCTTGAAAGACTTGGGTATGTGAGATTGACAGGTGTCCTCGAGTCCAATTCTCTGCTCGACCCACTTAGTCTGGTTTCCGTGCTCAGCACTCTGTGGAAATGACTCTGACAAAATTATCAAATGATTTACTCACTGCAAAATCTCATGGTCACTACTCTATCCTAATTCTCTTTGACCTTTCCGCTGCTTTTGATACTGTTGATCATCAACAGCTTCTTCTCATCCTCCGTAATCGCGGTCTACAAGATATTGCTCTCTCCTGGTGCTCCTCCTACCTCACCCAGCGCTCTTTTAGTGTTTCTTTCTCTGTCTCTGCCTCTTCCTCACAACCTCTCTCTGTTGGTGTCCCCCAAAGTTCAGTCCTTGGTCCCCTACTGTTCTTGATCTATAATGCCTCCCTTGGTAAACTCATCAGGTCCTTTGGCTTCCAATATCACTTCTATGCAGATGACACGCACATCTATCTGTCCTCCCATGATCTCTCCCCGCTCCTTTTGACTAGTGTCTCTGACTGCCTCTCTGCTATTTCTAACTGGATGGCTGCAGGGACGTGTCTTCCGCGAGGCAAACAAGGCATCTGCCTTGGGCGGCACTTTGCAGGGTGCTGCAAAAAAAGCCACCCCCAAATGCCCAGGCAGATCTCTTGCTTGCCTCGTGTCCTGGGGGCTCAAGGGCTGGCCAGCTGGCCACTTTTGAGCCCCCCCTGAGGCTGGCGGCAGGCAGCGGGCAGCGAGGGAGCATACTCACCTGAGCTCTTCCTGCTCAACTTCCTCTGCGCCGCTTAATGAAGCCGGGAGCCGGAATATGATGTCAGATCGCGATCGAAATAGGACAACCTTACAGGAAAGCATTGAATCAAAATTAGTTCATTCAGGTGCTGCAGGACATCATAATTTTTTCCACTGGGGTTGGAGGAGCATGTGACATCCAACATCCTGCATGCGTCTTGTTTCTTGTTTCTTGCATGGTGGCTTGTGCTGTGCACCCTCATTTCAGTAAAGGAGCCTCCAGGGAGTACAACGGGATCAACCCCACCTCATGTACATTTGTAATCAAACTTATTCATCTCTGTTTGAAAATCAGGTTTATTGTAAAAATCAACAGACTTTCAGCTGTTTGCCATGAACAAATCAAACACACGCAATTTAAATAGCTCAACATAACAAATGCTTCAAGTGGCTTCCCCAAATTCAACAAAAACTTATAATGACTTCTCCAGTCTCAAAATTATTTAACCCCTTCATGGCAAGCATATTTAGTACTTAGTAGAGCACCCTTTTGCTGTTATGATCTGCTACAAATAAGATGTATAGCCAGAAACGAGTACTGGCAGCATTCCTGAGGAATCTTAGCTCATTGCTCATGAACAATGACCTCCAGTTCAATAATTTCCTTGGGTTTGTGTGCTGCAAATCCCACCAGAGATTTTTTATGGGGTTCAAGTCAGGTGACTGTGATGGCCACTGCAGAATTTTCCAGGACTTCTTCTGCAACCAAGTCTTGGTGGAATTTGAGATACTTGGGAGCCTTGTTGGAAGGTCCAATGATGCCCAAGCTTCAGCTTCCTCACAGATGGCATGACATTTTCTCCCAGGATTTCCTGATACTTCAACGAATACATCTTGCCTTCCACATGCTGTAGGTTTCCAGTGCCAGAGGTTGCAGCCCCAGGGTTTAACCGAGCCACCACCATGCTTAACTGTAAGCAAAATGCTCTTTTCAGCATATGCTTAATTTTTCTTCCTCCAGACATACCGCTGATCCCCAAACTTCTGTGGCTCATTTTTGTGATTTTGAGCATATTGGAGGCAACTTTTCTTTTGGGTCAGTAATGGTGTAGGTCTTTGAGTTCTGGCATGAAAACCGCCTGCGTTTAGTACACGCCTTGCTGTGCTCACTGGAACCTCAGTGGCTGTTCTCACCGAGTCTCACTGCAGGTCTTTTGCAGTCACTCAAGGATTTTTCTCAACCTGCCTTCTCAGAAATCTGGTTGTGGCCATTGATAGCTTCCTTTTTCTGCCCCGTCCAGCTAGTGTAACCACTGTTCTTTCGACTTTAAACTGGTGAACTATGCTTCCAACAGTGTCTCTCAGAGCATTCAGTGCTATCATTTTGTATCCTGTTCCTTGTTTGTGAAGGGCGATGATCTCTTCTCTTAACTTTGTGGACCATTCTTTTGATTTAGCCATAGTTCTAACATTCAGTCAACAAACGCCTAGCCAGTTCAGGTATTTCAAGTGTTCCAGTTCAAGCACCCCTGGTGCAACTAGTGAAGCACATGATTAGTTGTATCAGGTGTACTTGAGACAACACCTGTTTTGAATATTTTTGCTGTTGTGAGAATTTCTGTTCAGGGGGTTGAATAATTTTGAAATTGAAGAAGTCATTATAAGTTGTATTTTCAATTGAATTTGGGGAAGCCACTGTTGATGTGGGAAGTAAGTGTTGGTTTTTGTAAGGGCTCCAAAATCTGCAATGCTTAAATAGCTTTTTTATATTTTACCAAACATTATTGAAAACCTAAATCTACAATGTGCAAGAGTTTTGATGTTATATTTTTCTTGTCATTCAGGTGAAAGAAAACAATGAGAGCGGCTTTAATGAAACAAATTTACTATTGACAACGACTGATTTATTTGGAGCCGGGACAGAAACCACATCAACCACTCTCAGATGGGGAATCTTGTTCATGATGTTGCATCCAGAAGTCCAATGTAAGTATTATATTACCCAGCAGTCTAATGTAAGTATTATATTAAATGGTTAAATCAATTTGAATAGTTCATAGTCTGTCTGACTTAGAGATTTTTTTCCAGTAAGGCTATTTTGATTTAAATGATTTTTATTTTGTACGTAATAGGGCATAGAGTTCATGTACAGGATTTTTTCCGATAAGTAGGCTTTGTTTTCCGGTGCAGTGGTTCTAAAAGATCTTGTGGTTGGACCAAAGTGATGTAAGGCCTAAGTGGACGATCTTTGGAAATGTGTAGTAATAGGTATCTTATGTATGTATATAGGGCGCGTCATGTAAGCCAATGATACTCCTAACAGAAGAAAGTCACACAACAATGTAACTAATTCTGACTGTATTCCAGTGCAAGTGTTTGAATAAGCTTATTGGTTTCTGCACATTAAGAGTGAGGCAAAGGGGGTATGTATTTCATTCAGTGATATATGTGGGGGTGGTGAATATAGCATGCGTGTTTTGTGGTACTATTGGATAAAAAACAAGCAGGTATCCATCCCAGCAGCGTGGCGCCATATCAGGTAACAGCTACCCCTGCAGTTGTTTGTGAGTGGTATCTATGTGTATTCTAATGTCTCATTAGTCGTGTTGCTGCATCGTTGAAGTGGGCTTGGGGCTGTTTGGTCCCTGCATTAGGATGCCTGTCTATCTGGTTGTCTGTTATCGTGTTCCGCTGGGAAAATGATCAACAATGGGCACCTCAGCTTGTATTTTGGAGTAAGGCTGGGTGTGGTCACCCCCTGTTGACCCACAGAGAGGATACCCCCGGTAACCTCTTTGGTGGCGTCTAGGAAGCCTCGCACCCAGGTTCATTGCGGGAGTTGTGTTGGCGCTCGCTGTTAGTTAGGTAGGGGAGGCGGGATGTGGGGAGAAAGCAGAGAGCAAAGAGAAATGAGATGGGGGGGAGGGCTGAATCCCGTCCTCCATCCCTCTGGTTTGTGCAGTGCTGTGTCTATGGATCCAGATTAGTGAGTAGCCTTGTATAGTTGGGCGATGACAAGAACCCCAACCAGTAAAACCAGCGTTGAGTGTATCTTTCCCGGTCTTTGGCCGTAGTGAGTTTCAGATCTTCAAAACATCTGGTATCTTCCACCTCTTCCACCCATCTGCGTAGTGATGGTGCTCTCTGTTGTCTCCAGTAAATTGGGTTCATGACCTTTTCTGCGTTCAGTAGGCGCGGGGTCACTGATCGTTTGTAGCTCTGCATCCCCAGTTGGGTGTGATGGAGCAGATTATCCTGTAGGTCCACCTTACCGCAGCACCAGCAGGTATCTGATATCGTGGACTCTCATCTGTGGAGGGCTTGCGGAGTCAAGTACCAGCGTGTCAAGACTTTATAGGAGTTCTCCTGTACTCGTGCCGATGTAGGTTTTTTTTTGTATCAGGAGGATCATCTATCTATTTCTTCCTCCCATCCTCTCTGACACGGGAGGGTTAGTTGGTATCGGTTGATGATAAGCATGTTATAGATTGTGGAGATACCCTTGGGTACCATCGAGTCTCTGAGGCATAAGCTCTTGAACTCCGTGGTATCCCTTATTAGGCATGGTTTCTGTGGGCTTGTGGAGATGCATCCAGATATTTGTGATCTTGCCATGGTGTGTTGGAGCGAACATCTTGCATCTCCTCTGGGCGCACCTTACCCTCTGGGTCTACCACGTCCCTAACTCGGGGGCAGGGGCGGTGCAAGGAGTTTTGCAGCCCTAGGCAAAAAAAAAATTGCTGCCCCATTCGCTCCACAGGGGTCCTGTATGTTTAACCCCACAAGACAAAAACTTTCCTTACCTTGAAGGGTTAAACAAGCCTCTAGTAGCTGTCACACTGACAGCCACTAGAGACACCTCCGCTACAATGCCATGTTTAACTACGAGAAGAATTGGAAGTGCGTAGCGCTTGCCACTGATGCGCATCAGGTCCCCAATGCTCCTGTATGAGGAACACTGGATTGGACCAGCATTGCCCCATCATGGACATTGAGCGAGGTATGGAGGCAATCAGTGTAGAGGGGGGCTTAAATTTATGTAGGGACAGAGACACTATAATGTTTGGAATACAGGTTTATATTCCTAACAATACAGTGTTCTTTTAATTTGATCTTTTATTTTTATTAAAATGGTCCTTTTTGCATAAATGCAATAACTGATATATACATATACACACACACGTGGCGTGTTTTTTTTTTTTTGCACTCGTTTTTTTAAAATTTATTTTACAAGTTTGACAGGAATTATGGATTTTTATTTGCCCTTTCCTGTGACTGAAAAAAGGTTTTAGAAAAAAGAAGACATCTAATGGTAAGTATGATTTATTTTATTTACAGGTATTAGCTTGTTATCCCCCCCCCACTATTTTTAGGGTGAGGGTGTAGGTAGGAATTAATTTTATTTGAGGGGGAGTGACTCGAGGCTTGGGGACCCCTAGTCACCTTTGGGAGGTTACTTTTACATTTAGCCTCCACCCGCTGCCCATAGATGGGGGCTGGAGGGGACAATAGTTTTCCCCCTATTGTTATTTTGGGCCTCCCTTACTGGTTCAGGGTGGGGGTGGGGGGGCAATAGGATCCCCCCTAATTTCACTAGGTCCCCCACCCACTGCTCATGGGTGGGGGCCAGGGAGGAAGACAGTAGGCCCCCCTAATGTTATTTTGGGCCCCCCACTGCTCATGGGTGGGGGGTAGGCAGTAGGCGAGCACGCGCGATGTTCGGTCCGCCCCCTATTCGTGATGGAGGTGAGAGGGTCTGGGAGGGAGGGTCTGCTGCTGATTGGCTGGAATGTGTCTGCTGACTGTGAGGTACAGGGTCAAAGTTTACTCAATGATGACGAATAGGGGGCGGAAAGGTTCCCAGCGAACTGTTCGGGACATCACTACTAAGAATCTATTTTATAGTAAGCTTATATTAAAGTATGACATTTTTTTTTTTATTCTTTATTTTTGTGTGCATCGTTATACAGTAGGATTAATTTGGCCACAACAGCCTCTACAAGCCTAAAATATCACATATGTAACAGTGTCATAGCTTTGATAAACTTGCACATTTTTAGTATAATAAAAGTAATGCAGGCTAGGTATGTATATCCTTTAGCTAAACTGGAAGCTTGTTGTCACAGCAATAGGGAGGACAGATATAGGGTGCACAGGTACATTATAGATTCAGGACATGCTGAGTGTTATTATGATTATGAGAGCTCAACACTATAGGGACCTTCACCCAACAAGAGGACATAGACTGAAAGCAAGTGAAAGTAACATAAAACCTGCAATAAGACAAGATCAACACCATGCAATGGGGATGCTAAGAGGAAACAAAGCAGAATAATGGAGCATAACAGTGCCTAGTAGTTGGGGAGACAAGCTAAACTAGCCGAGCTCAGCAGCAACCTGAATTCACCTCCCCATAGGGTTCTCTTTAAGATTGGGAGAGTCCAGAACACAAGACACTGAACTATATCATCAAAGATTAGTGGAAAGGCATAATAGAACATTAAGATGTGGGTTGCTAAGAATAGTAAGGGTAGACAGTATCCCCGCAGTTCTCTACAGGGTAGATATGCCTGGCGTAGAGAGAACCACGTTGAGGTCCCACCGGTCACTCCTAAGCCGATGCCTGTTCGGGGCTGGATACAGTCCCGTAGTATGATGCTTTAGGGCAGGGGTAGGCAACCTTTTAGCAGCACTGTGCCGATATAGGATTGTGATGTCCCATAGCGTGCCGATCCTCAGGCCCGTCGCTACCAGGCAAGCTAACCAAGCAATTGCTTGGGGCCCCGAGCTGGCCTGGGCCCCCAAGCAGGGCCGGCCATTTCTATAAGGCTGCAGCCGCCTGAGCGCTCTATAGAGAGCCTCAGGCGGCTGCAGCACTGCCTCTCTCGTCATCTCCCCTTCCCTGTAGCGTGGCCGAGCTCCTCTTCCTCCTGTCAGTCCGGCTGGGTACCACGCGGTACAGGAGATTAAGTTTCCTGTTCCCGGCCGGACTGACAGGAAGTGCACCCTGAGCTCGGCCACGCTACAGGGAAGGGGAGGTGAGAAGAACATAGGGAGGGAGGGGGGGGGGAGTAAAAAGAACATAGGCGGGGGAGTAAGAAGGACACGGGGGAGGGGAGTAAAAAGGACACAGGGGGAGGGGAGTAAGAAGGACACAGGGGGAGGGGAATAAGAATGACACAGGGGGAGGGGAATAAGAAGGACACAGGGAGGGTGGGAGGGGAGTAAGAAGGACATAGGGAGGGGAGTAAGAAGAACATGGGGAGGGGGAGAGTAGTAAGAAGAACATAGGGGGGGTAGTAAGAAGAACATAGGGAAGGGGAGGAGTAAGAAGAACATTGGGGCAGAAAGAAGAACATAGGGAGGGGAGAAGGAGTAAGAATAACACGGAGGGGGGAGGAGCAAGAAGAACACAGGGGGGGTGAGGAGAACACAAGGAGGGGGAGGTGAGGAGAAGGGGAGATTAGGAGAACACAGGGAGGGGGGAGGTGAGGAGAAGGGGAGATTAGGAGAACACAGGGAGGGGGATGGTGAGGAGAAGGGGAGATTAAGAGAACACAGGGAGGGGGGTGAGGAGAAGGGGAGATTAGGAGAACACAGGGAGGGGGTGAGGAGAAGGGGAGATGAGGAGAACACAGGGAGGGGGGTGAGGAGAAGGGGAGATGAGGAGAACACAGGGGGTGAGGAGAAGGGGAGTTGAGGAGAACACAGGGAGGGGGTGAGGAGAAGGGGAGATAAGGAGAACACAGGGAGGGGGGTGGAGAAGGGGAGATGAGGAGAACACAGGGAGGGGGGTGGAGAAGGGGAGATGAGGAGAACACAGGGGGGGTGAGGAGAACACGGGGGGGTGAGGAGAAGGGGAGATGAGGAGAACACAGGGAGGGGGTGAGGAGAAGAGGAGAACACGGGGGGGTGAGGAGAAGAGGAGAACACGGGGGGGTGAGGAGAAGGGGAGATGAAGAGAACACAGGGAGGGGGTGAGGAGAAGGGGAGATGAGGAGAACACAGGGAGGGGGGTGAGGAGAAGGGGAGATGAGGAGAACACATGGAATTTAATGCACATTATATGCAACAGCAGTATTTGGACTGTAAACTTTTTTTATTGATATAAAGTGTGGGTGAACTTAAACTGTATGGCTATGCTGTGGTTCCTGTAGGCTTTGCGTGTGTGGGGGGGGGGGGGGGGGGGGGGCACCATGTCCATTTTGCTTGGGGCCCCCAAATTCCTTCAAACGGCCATGCCGATCCTATTTTTTTAAATTGAGGTGTGTGTGCTGCCGTATTCTGCTTGTGTTATTTATACTGTAATTGCTTTGTATCGTTGTATTTGTGCGTATATGAGCTATTATATTGTATATGTTCATTAGTAGTTTATGGTATCATGTATGATACATATGAATGTGGGCTGTGTATGAGGGCTGCTTGTGAAATTGTGTGTAGATGGATATGTCACATTGTGTGTTAGGTAGTGTATGGAGGCTGTTTGGGGTTTTGCACGTGAGAGGCTGCATGTGGGATTGTGTGCATGTATGTAGATTGGTAGTGGTGTTGAGTTTGAGGGGATTGTGTGTATGTTTGTGTGTGGGCTTTTCGTATTATTTGTATGCGGGGAGGCTTATTCTGCAGGTCTGTGGATATCTAGCAGTGTGGGTGGCTTCCCTGGGTTCCAGTGGGGACCAGCCTGGGCAGGTACAGGTCAAGGACAGGAGCTGCAACATCAGTTGTGGGCTGCTCTACTACAGTGTGGATTCCCATTCACAAGTGCTGGGAGGAAGTGATCTGAGATCACTTCCTCTAAGTGCTGCAATGCATAAATTGAGGATTGTCCTTCACTACCTCTTTGTATTAGCAGATATCTGAAGTTTCACTGAGACTCCTGATAGGCCAGACCCTGTTTGGCTCTAGCAGCCTTGAGTGCCGTGGAAAGACACCTCGAGTGCCGTGCATGGCACTAGTGCCGTAGGTTGCCTACCCCTGCTTTAGGGTGTGGCTCTCCCACTCTCTCCCATGCTGGGTGTCGGGGGTAGGTGACTGTCCTGCTTCCTGTTGTGAGTGGGTCGGTTGTCTCCATACCTTCAGCTCAAGGCCTTGAGGGGTGCCCGAACTCCAAAGGTCTTCCACTGCTGGTGATGTACTGTCAGGCAGGTGCTTCCAGGAAGCTGGAGTGTTTGGATCTGAGGTCCCTGGTGGCAGCACTGTATGTGTGGAATTGCACTAATGCCCCGGAAGTCTGTGCAGTGTTAGGCTAGTGTTTTGCTTCCTTTGGTGCCCTGTCCCCTTGGGGGAGCTTTATCAATCGGTATCGCCGGACAGGTTGGCTCCAGAGAGTTGCTGCTCATTTGGTAGGAGGAGAGGAAAGTCGTTGTGCACCAAGCTGTGCCTAAAATTGCCGGCATATGCGGTCAAAGGCTGCAAGGAGTGTATTCTGCTCGTGTGTAGTTGTTGGGCGGTACCGGCAGCCATCTTTAACTGCTGAGTGTCAGCACCCAGCGGGTCCGCCACGTGGGTAGGCTGTAAGCAGGCCTTCAGAGGAGCGGGTGCAGGTCTGGCGGCCATCTTGTTTTGGGCCTTGGGCTCACTTGGTGGCGCGGTATTGTATTGCCTCCGAGCGCCATTATGGGGCGAGGACCGGGATAATTATGGGGGGGAACGGGGCAGGGCCCGCAACGATTCAGCTTCTCTGTTGGGCCCCGTAGGGCAGCATAGTGGAGTGGCGGCCGTCCACTCCACTCACCGCCGGGCAAGTCCCGCTTGGCATGGCAGATATCTCTCCCCCGAGGGACTTAAACTCCAGGAGTAAGCCTCTCCTCGGCTTCGGTGGCCCTTCAACACCGATGGTCGCAGTTGTGGGTCATGTAAATTGCCAAAAGACCCGTTTTTTTGGCTTATTTGTATGTGATTTGCAGGAGCTCGTCCTTCCTGCGACCGTTCAGCTCGGCGGCCCGGCCCCGCCCCCATAAAGTATGACATTTTATTGTATATATTTATCCCAAACAATACTGCGTGTTATTAGTATTCAAGAAATATTTATAGATTTAATTTTAGTTTATCGATACACATCCATGTTACACAGTGTGAATGTTCTATTATCTTTCAGCGAAGGTCCATGAGGAAATTGACAAAGTGATTGGAAGAGAAAGGAAGCCTATGATGGGGGACTTATTAGAAATGCCATACACAAATGCAGTGATTCATGAAATCCAACGTTGCGGGGACATTGTACCTTTGCCTTTCCCACATATGGCTTACAGGGACACTGAGATACAGGGATATTTTATACCCAAGGTACAATGTTTTTAGACTATGAATTATAAAAAAATTCTAAAAACCAAAACAAATGATTTAAAAACCTGTATTCAAATATCTTTATATTTTGGCCTTAGGCAGCACGTACAGGAGAAAAAAAATGCCATTTTAAATGTTTATATTTTTTTATTTTGTTGTTCATAGAAAATACAACTTTCTGCAATGTTGTGTGGCATAGCGAACTGCACATTATGGAAATATTAAAATAAAGAGGAACGCAGTGCAAGTGAAGTGTATATACATAATATGACATGCAGGCTATATGGACTATATGAGAATCGAGAATGAAACATCCTCTTTGAGGGCCCCCAGTCAGGTAGATGTGAGTTCCACATATAAGAAAAGAAAAAAATAGGACAAAAATAAAGTTCCAGATGAGCTTGTAACAACGTTGGGTACTCATGCTGGGCATTCTGCAGCCATTTATCTCTGTGGGCGCATTGGCCTCTGTTTCCATTTCTGGGCCCATTCACGGATTGAGGCCATGGACTTGTCAAGCGGTAAGCTCTGGGGTGAACCATTTCGCTCCTCTCGTTGCTGAGGGGAGTATAAATGCTTATGTATTCTTTTCCAAAAATCTTCAAAGAATTTTTCAAGCTTACTGAGCTTATCTGTGAATTTGCAGCAGTGCTCTGGAAGGCACATAGTGTCCGCCATGAGGGTGATGCGCTAGCACTGAATATCTGTGGGTCAGCTCTGCAAGGTGTTGCAGGCCTGTCAATAGGCTCCCAGAGGTGGACCAGGATCACCCCCACTGGTCTAGAGGGGGGGACGGGGCAGCAGGAGGATACAATGGGTACAATCAGTTTTGTTTATTTTAACGACAAGCAGCCCTAAGTATGTTACCACTACAACAATGGGATTTTATTCACTAAATATTTTATTTAACGCACTTTCCAGAAATATTTCACATTACATCATTAATTTATTCAGCTTATTTATTGCATAAATTATTATTATTTTTTTTAATATATTCTATGTATGCTGATATTTGTATTAAAGGGTACCACTGTCATTACCAACCTGTCGTCTGTGCTGAAGGATGAAAAAGTGTGGAAGAAACCATATCAGTTTTACCCCGAGCATTTCCTGGATGACAATGGCAAGTTTGTGAAACAAGAAGCATTCATGGCATTTTCTGCAGGTAAATAAGAAGTAAGATTAAATAAATATGACTGTCTTACCTGAAGGTACGTTTAAGCAGTTTGAGCAGTTTAAAATCTAAGATGCTGCCTGGGCACCTGTCCATATATATTTTTTCCCTTGGTAAAACCCACATGTTGGTGCGCAAACCAATATAAAAGTGTGGCGGAACCAGTCTCGCCACTGGGCATTGGAGAAGACTGATTGCCAGCCTCCTGCCCTGCGACTATGGCCCTGGGATGTATTGCCCTTCTAGGAACTGATTTGGGCATATTGTATTTTATTATGCTGCTGCTGGCCCTTTAAGAACCATCTGGGGACATACTGTGGAGTTACTGGGTGGCCACCATTTCATGCATCAGAGGCACATGGTGAGAACAATGGATGAAGCACATGGTGAGAACAATGGATGGCGGCCATTGTAACTCACAGACACTGTTTGGACTTTTCTACACGGTGCCATCTCGCCGGTATTTGGTGCACAAGGACATCGTGCAGTAGTTTTAAACTATACAACAGGGGACACATTATACAGTAATAATTTTTCATATAGCCTGTATATGTTCTGCGGAATCTGCATTAAACTGTATCTTCCAAACTACTGAACGGATCTGGGTGAATTTTGGATATGTGGTTCATCCAGATCCCCCGGTTCCGAGGATATGGGGTTATTGCATGTTTTGGGGTCCCTGTGATATGTTTTATAATACTGTATTTATCTGCCTGTGATACTTATATTACCCATTGTGTTCAATAATCATATCACAGGCAGAGGGGAGGATTTTGTGTGGGAGTGTCTGTGTGTATTGTACGTATTGATTGGTTGTTCTGTAAAACCCTGTGGGCAGTACTATGTTTGTGGATTGTGAATAAAAGAGGCTGTATGTGCTAGTACAGTCAGTTCTGCTTGACCTCAAAACGAAGTGTCGTCTCGTTATTGGGGGAATTAGATTGTATGCTGATTGCCAGGAGTGTAAGCTGATTGTATGCTTTTCCTGTTCAGCTGTTTACAGCATTCAAATGCTTGAGAGCATTCGTATGCTTCTTCGGTTCGGTGGTTGTGGTGTCTGCTGCATTGCTTGGAGTCCTCAGGAAGCGCTGGGAGCATCCTTCAACGGAGGTACCCAGTCGGGGTGCCCGTCGATCCGTTACAAAAAGAAATAGTAAAAAAGTACAACAATACTTAAGAGTTTTTACAGTGTGTTTTGGTCTGCGTTTAATTTGATGCACCTTAAAGAGATATCCGCACGTTTTTATATAATTCATTTTTAAGTTTTAATAGTTACTTATCTGTTTTTATCCACTTATTGTTTTAGTTAGTGTTCCTTACATTGGTTTTTACCTTCTCTGCTTAGTCACTGTACTCAGCAGAGGAGGGAACAATTGCCAAACGCTGGGTGCCTGTGACTGGCTGAGGGTGTTAGTTGACACTCAGTGAGAGTTACAGTAGGTAAAATCCACACATTTTCAACTCTGCTTTGTGCTTTCAAAATATCTAGATTTGGGGGGCGGGGCTTAGCGGGCGCTCAGCACAGGCGCCATTTCTGGAGCTCCACGAGCCGCGCACCGAAAAACGGGACTTACCCGCTAACCCACCGGGCAAACACCGACGGGCACATCTCCATCGGCTGCAGGAACCCGAGAGGCACGCTCCGATGCCTTTTTTTCACCCGACGGGCACAAAATCAAAACGACGGCCTCCCAAGGCCTTTCACACAGTCGGCCTGAGAGCCACGCCGCACACTTCCGCAGCCTGGTGGGACCCGGACTGGCTCACACCCGACCTCCAACAAACAGAGGTACAAGGGACAGGAGAGATGGGCAGAAAATCCCATAAATCACAGGCACATGCCCCCCAAGATACACAGGACATAGGCATGCTGCTCCAACGTCCACGGCCACGCAGAGAGCAGGAACAGGCTGAAACAGAGGCCTGTGCCCACCAGGGGCAGGAAGGGGTGAGTGACACTGCACAAAAGTCACCCCTAGCGGAGACCCAAACCACGCATACCCTGACTACCTCAGAACCTGCGACCAGGCAGGACATAGACAACTTGTTTGACCGCATCCAAAAGCTCTTTGCTGCCGACATAGCCGCAGTGCGGACTGAAGTACGGGCAGTAACCGCCCGGGTCCAAGCAACAGACGCAACTATAGCCGACTTACAACGCCAAATTGCGGCAGTAGGAGACTCTGTCACTCGGCTGCAGACACAGCACTCTGACACCTCCCACAGAATAGATGCACTTGACGAAAGGACACGCCGGAAAAATATAAAGATCAGGGGAGTAGCAGAAACCGTGTCAAACGAGGAACTACCACATCTCATCAGGAGAATGGTGACTAAGTTACTCCCAGCGAAACTAGCCAAGCAATTCACACAAGATGGGGCATACCGCATCGCCAAGTCCCCTAGGGCACCACCCACAGCTCCAAGAGACATAATACTGCGCTGTGGCACGAGACAAGACAAACAAGCCTTACTAAGAGCTATGCATAAGCAGTCACCTCTGGACTTTGAGAACCACAAGATCTCACTGTTTCAGGATCTCCACCGCTCCACCCTACTATGGAGAAATTCTATGAAACCCATCACCCAACGGCTACAAGAGGCTGGCATACAGTACCGCTGGACTACGCCCAGAACCCTTACAGCACTCACAGAAGGAGGACAACACAAGGCCACAGACGTGGCAGAGGCGGCCACCTTCCTGGCAGCGGTCGGTATCAGCGATGACCCGCAGGAGCGGAGGGCCCGAACCACTTCTGGGACTTGGGACGTGGACAATATAACCCCTTTTACTCCCCGGAATGGACAGGGAGCAGTTACATAATGTGACACCTTACTCTACTTTACACTTTGTTACAAATTGCTAAGTTCAGATTTCTGTTCCTTTTGTTTTATACTCGCCACCCCGTTCTCACCTGTTCCCAACACCTTGACTACACTGACCTGACTGGAGCTCCAGAATAACCTGTGCTAAAGATAGTCCAAACCCTAGCGACGACACTCATGGTGTTCACCGCAAAATGATCTCACAACACTTTCCTCCCCCCCAGACATCCCCTGTGGTGGGGCATTATGCAAAAGCCTAAGCACACTGGGACACAATCTAATGCCTTTACACTCTGACAGCAACCATTGCACACTACCGGTGGATATAGGCTTTGGGTTCCCACGCACTCACTAGGTCTCACTAAATACATGCATCCCCCACAGCAGGAGACGTAGACCATAGGATACACACTGGCCCTAAACAGACCGGTCTGGCTCCCAATAGCCGACTATAACACCCCCTCGAGGGCACTACACCTAGTCGCCATACAACCACGGGAGCCCCTCACGCTAGACTTTAATTTAGATAAATAATTTGACTGTTAGTCCAACGGTTAGTTACTCCTGACTCCTCTATTACGCCTAATTACTATTTAAAAATGTGCAATGTTTATACAAGCCATGCTTTGTTCTACTATGTATGTCAATAATTGACTTGCCCGTGCTGTCGTGGCATTGCAAGTGCGCATGTTACTGAGTTGATGCACAAAAAATAAAGAATTATAAAGAATGTAAAAAAAAAAAAAATATCTACATTTGCTGAAAAGTCCTGTAAACATATGGACCCTCTCTCATTTTGCCAATTAGTTCTCACCAGGGTTTTCCAACTTGTTTTGGTCTGCATTTTGCAATTCAGTTTTAAAGTCACTACAATTCACTGCTTAGTAAATAAACTACCCGATCTTTTGGTGGCTCTAACTGTTTTGAATAATATGGATACAATGAAATATTAAACATTGCAGGAATACTGACATAGCATATTTATGATGCATTACATGAAGTGGTACTTTTGTCGAGTTTGTGTTTGCAAATTTCCAATTTCTTTAGTTTCTTACCATTCGCATACATTTATGTTTTTATTTCATAAATGAAGATTTTTCTGCAAGAACATTTTCCCTATAGGTTATGTAGAACTTCAGTCTTGTTAATACAAAAAGTTGTACCTGCAAAAAAATATTATAGTGGAATGTAACCCACAAAAAGACTATATAAAATCTGTGTTTTTATTTTTCAAAGGTCGAAGAGCCTGCTTGGGTGAAAGACTTGCAAGAATGGAACTTTTTCTTTTCTTCACAACACTTATGCAACAGTTTAAATTTGAGATACCCAATGACCAACCTCGCCCAAGAGTGGATGGACAATTTCAACTTACACTTAGTCCGCATCCCTATAAAATGTGTGCTGCTGTGAGAATGTAACTTGTTAAACAGAAAACTGAGATCCTATGATTCTCCTCTAATAAAATCTCTATATCTCGTTGTCTTACAATTCTGAGTTTAATAAACTTGGTGTTTTTGTAAAATCACAATAAAGCTAATAATTATTTATTTCAGTTTTAATAAGTATTCATGAAAATTACTTTGTTTATATGTTACAGTTAAAGTGCATAAATCAGTTAATGTGCACATTACCTAGCTAATGTGCACATTAACTAGGCTGATCAGTTAAAGTGCAGAAAATTGTTTCACTTCTCACATTACCTAGTTAATCTGCACATTACCTACTAGGCACTAGTTAAAGTTCAAAATAAGATCTTTTGCTGGAACAACAGCAACGTTTAAGAAGCAAGTTAGTACAATCAAACGAGAATCAAGTTAACATAATGTTATTTATTTAGCAACAAAGAAGCAAGTTTCTGTTACAAAACTGCAATAAAAAGAATCAAACAACACTATAGTCACCTGAACAACTTTAGCTTAATGAAGCAGTTTTGGTGTATACAACATGCCCCTGCAGCCTCACTGCTCAATCCTCTGCCATTTTGGAGTTAAATCCCTTTGTTTATTAACCCTAGTCACACCTCCCTGCATGTGACTTGCACAGCCTTCCATAAACACTTCCTGTAAAGAGAGCCCTATTTAGGCTTTTATTGCAAGTTCTGTTTAATTAAGATTTTCTTATCCCCTGCTATGTTAATAGCTTGCTAGACCCTGCAAGAGCCTCCTGTATGTGATTAAAGTTCAATTTAGAGATTGAGATACAATTATTTAAGGTGAATTACATCTGTTTGAAAGTGAAACCAGTTGTTTTTTTCATGCAGGCTCTGTCAATCATAGCCAGGGGAGGTGTGGCTAGGGCTGCATAAACAGAAACAAAGTGATTTAACTCCTAAATGACAGTGAATTGAGCAGTGAAATTGCAGGGGAATGATCTATACACTAAAACTGCTTTATTTAGCTAAAGTAATTTAGGTGACTATAGTGTTCCTTTAACCCCTTAAGGACCAAACTTCTGGAATAAAATGGAATCATGACATGTCACACACGTCATGTGTCCTTAAGGGGGAAATTAATTTTCTAAACAAACATATTATAAAACTATGCTTACTTATGAGTGCAATCTAAAGATTGGCGACACTTTGAATTACATAGCAATTGTTTTTTGCGACAAGCACACCTATTTGTGGTACATTTTCGATTTGCAGTCACATTTTTGGAAACCCTGCCCAGTTCCCAAGGGATTGTTTGATTGCTGTTTGACGTAAAGATATTTCTACAGCAGGGACATCTTCTTTCGTTAAAAATCTCTCTTTGCAAACACTGAATTCCGATTTGGCATACAATTGTTTTTCAGAATACCCATTTTAGTACCAAGTTTATAAAAGCCATCCTCTGTTTTACTAAGAACCACAGCTAAAAATCGAGCGGGCATCGGTTTTTGCTCTGTCCACTTCGGGTACTTTAATTCTCACAGTGACACCTTCGTCAACATTTGGCTGCTTTGCATTAGAAACTGCTAACATTTTCTTTGCTTGCTTTTCTAAACCTTTCTAAACCACGTAGTCACATACCTCCTCTTCAAAACAGTTATCCCGAACTGGTAAGAAATGAGGAGCCCCCCACCACCACAAGAGAGCAAGCGCCTTCCTGCACATTATGCAGCAACCACCCTGAAATGATCCAATATCATTCTCAATATCATCATCATATTTGAAGGACTGTCGGAATCAGTGGTCCATGAGCAGACCTCTCCTTGGTCTCATTCTCCTCAATGATAAGTATTTCTCAGACTTACGGAGTAGCATTGTTGTTAGTTGCCAGCCCCCTCTGACAAGCAACAAGCCTTGCGTCTACGGTTTGAGAATTCGAATGGAGGGCATTGAAAAGGAACTGACTCACAAAAGAATCGAGACAGGTTCACACAGAATCTTTCTGCATTCAGACGAGAAGTGAACGACTCTGCAGAGACTGCACTGAAAGGGTCAAACAGGTTCTGCTGCGAGAACGTTTTGTAATAAATAATTTCCTCTTTACCGAGGGAGAGAAACAAACTTTTGCACTTGAACTAGACGGAAGCAGTTAATGTGCACATTACCTAGGTAAAGTGCGGAAAACTCTCGATTCCTCTCTTCAACTGAGCAAATCAGTTAATCTGCAGATTAACTAGGTAATGTGCACATTAACTGATTTCTCACTTTAACTGTAACATATATAGTTTCAATACATAAACGAACTAAGTCAGGAGTTTGTTAGGGTAAGGTCATGTCATCCCTGGTAGTCAGGAGTCCTTACAAAAGATATCGTTAAAACGTAACGTTTCATACTGTATGCAAATAAAATTGTTTATTCACACCCATCATACCAAGATTTCCACCAAGTGTAAATAATTAATAAGAAAAAAGAAAAAAGAAAAGAAAAAAATATATTGAAAGGAAAACATAATGGATAAAAATAAGAGCTTAATGCTCTATGCGTTTTTACAGGTATGTCATGTGGAAGGAGCAGAACGATGCTGTCCTCTACTGATCAGACTCTGATCTCCAGCTGGGAGAAGGAGAATGGTAAAAAAACTATCAAACTCTATAATCAGCTCTCACTATTCCCCTTCTCCCTGCTATGACTACTTGCTTGCTGAAATAGCTGACTCTATTAGTAGGACTCTATAGTACTAACCATAAGTCCTACTTTGTAACAGTTTGTGTATATGTTCCAGCACAAATTGATCTTTTTCTAAATATTGATACATAACTATTGCAACAAGAGTCTCCCTGACACAGTGCAAAGCGGAAACAACATTAATAGTGATAACAAGTGAATTGATTGTATATATTAAAAACTTCACTGGTTTTATATTTCACTGTTTAGTTGAGCATTCCCCTTTTCACTATAACAGGCCTAATAGAATCTATTATAACAAAGTCGGACCAGTAGAGGACAGCACCGTTCTGTTCCATCTACTTGACATAACTGTCAAAACTTACAGTCTGATCAGTAGAGGACAGCATCGCTCCGATCCTCAAACTCCAGCACCCTAAATGTGGCTGAACTACATCTCCCATGATTCTTTGAATTACATAGATAGCCAGAGAATCATGGAAGTTGTAGTTCAGCAACATCTGGGGGGCCAGAGTTTGAGGACCCCTGGTATAGAGCATTAAGCTCTTATTTTTATCCATTACTTTTTCCTTTCAATATATTTTTTTCTTTTCTTTTTATTATTAATTATTTACACTTGGTGGAAATCTTGGCATGATGGGTGTTTGAATAAACTATTTTATTTGCATACAGTATTAAACGTTACATGATGTATGTTTCAAGAAGTGGATCTCTAATCCACGAAACATGTTAGGCTAACCCCAGCACATTGACCTGCAACCAGCAAACAATCTCATTTCATCAAAAAGAACCATCCGCCAAAATTACTGTTTGCTTAATAGCTGGAACACACAGCACCTAGTGGAACACACGGCAGCTTGGTCATCGGCTTGAACTACACGGCTGGGATCACACAAAGTCATCCCAGAGACCAGGTGACAGGGTTTGTTTGCTATTTGGCTTTTAATCAATTGTGATCTAGAATGTAAGCTCATTGAGCAGGTCCCTCCACCTCTGTTCCTGTACGTCCAGTTGTCTGGTTACAATTACATGTCTGTTAGTCCACCCATTGTACAGCGCTACGGAATCTGATGGCGCTATATAAATAATAAAATAATAATAATAATACATTTGAAATGTGAGCGTTTTTAATCTAATTATCAAATAAAGTGTTTAATCATGCCGAAAGCACTATGGACTGCACTTTGTTTTTTGGTATACTGAGGCCACCAAGTGGATACTTTTTTTTTACTACATTTGATCAATTCTTTAAACGTTATGCAGCTATCCAGTGTAACTTGAAGGAATGCTAAGGACACTGAGTGGATTTATATCATTACACATGGTCATTTTCTGTAATTTTCTGACTAGATCACAGGTTATTTGTACTTCCAATTGCATTTTTTTTCTACGATATTATTTTAGCAAACAGGCTTGGGCTCAGCATCCATTTATTCCTTAGCTGCTTAGCTGTTGCAACCTTATAGGTCACAACTGCACCAAATCCAAGTTTGCTATATTTTGGACATCATTTAGACTTTTAATGGACATTTGTGGGACTTTCTTGATTATTCAAGAAGTTGGATTAGAACACGCATTTTTTTTTGCGTTTATTCTTGGTTTAACATCTAGTCATTTTACCAATTTCATATTATCTATTTTTATATTTTTATCACATATTGCATCAGAGCCTCTCTTTTACTTCTTTTTTTTCTTCTCTCTCCTTGCCTTCTTGCATATTACATTTTTTTTTAAATTCTTTATTTTGAAGGTGCATGTCGTCTACATATCATGGGTTACAGTGACAAAAGCAATAGACGTAACATGGCATAAGACTAGTTTAGAGGTATGCATAACTTGTCAAGTGGAGCTGCACACAATTTGATTTTTTTTTTAACATGTTGCGTTTCAAGGACTGGTAACAGTGTCAGTGGGTACTCCGATGCTTATGGCTCCTTTGATGTCCCGAACGGTTCGCAAGCGAATAGTTCCTGGCGAACATCGCATGTGCAAATGGGGAGATTGCGGTTGTGCAAATGGACTGCGGGGCGTTAAACGGGGAGTTTGGTCTGTCACTGGGAAGCGGGCGTAACCCTTACACTATCTGATCGATACAACATCATACCTGATGTTTTAAAGCACGTTATTCCAAACAATTTAGGAATGTTAGGTGATTTATGCCCTTTGTGGATTAAAACCAGACTCTGCATCAACTATGTAATTTTCCATGGGAGTTTTGCCATGGATCCCCCTCCGGCATGCCACAGTCCAGGTGTTAGTCCCCTTGAAACAACTTTTCCATCACTATTGTGGCCAGAAAGAGTCCCTGTGGGTTTTAAAATTCGCCAGCCTATTGAAGTCTGTGGCGGTTCGCCGGGTTCGCCCGTTCGCGAACATTTGCGGAAGTTCGCATTCGCAGTTCGCGAACGGAAAATTTCATGTTCGCGACATCACTAGTCGCTACCGTAGTGGTGAAGACTTAATGGTTCAACTGTGGTTGCACATTAAGGTAACGTAGGTTAAAGATATAAATCGGAGGTAAACAAGTCATGGTTATGCTACTGCAACTGTGAGCCACCTCAGTAGCTCTATAATACTTGAGGAATCATGGGGCGAGTCTAGGCCTCCTTTACTTGTGCGGTATGAGTTATCAAAGCCTTAGGGGCCGCCCAATGCGCCAGTGAAACAGTAAGCTGCCATGGGCTGCTGCGCTATGTGAAATAAATCACGTTCAACTGAGAGGGTGCTGCACGTATTGTGGGTGCCCCTAACCAAGGGGGCAGCAGGGGGAGGGAGGGAGGTGCTCCACACTAATGTGGCTCCGTGCCACCTCCACTCAGACCGGTCATGGGCCATGGCTCCCGTTAAGGTAGAGTGAAGGACCGCATGACCCCATACAACACGAGAGACTAAGATTATATAGAAAATCATAACATAACTTTGTAGAGTATAGGAAAATCTGATCTGACCAGCGTAGGTGATTATAAGTGTGGTCTCCTTCAGGGGGCTGCATCTGTACTTTCCAGGGATCGAGGGGTGAATAGTTCCGCTGTGGCAGGATCTCCCATCTGGGATGGGCTTTTCCTGGCCCCGGTCATAGGGAGTCCCAGCAAAGTGAGGATTGCGGATATATCCGCCTCTGACGTGGCTCTGTAGCTGGTCCCATTATGGGTAAGTGTTAGGACTCTTGGTGCCCCACAGTGATATTGTATGCCTTCTGTTCTCAGATGGCTGGTAAGGTGGTACCTTGTTTTCCGCCAGTGCAGTGTTGCCCTTGTTAGGTCCTGGAAGAAGAGCAATTGGGCATTTTCAAACGCCAGGGGTGTCTTGCCTTTACCGCCGTCATTATGGTTGTTTTATCGTACGACGTGGCACAGCATAAAATAACATCCCGAGCTTCTGTGGGTGGTGAGTTGGGCCCTGCCGGTAATCGGTATGTGCTCTCCAGTGAGATTTTACGAGCAGCTGTAGGAGGCAGGATGGTGGTCATTAGTCTCCTGAGGAAGTGTTGCAGTTCAGCTGTTGGGATCGCTGCAGGTACACCACGGAGCTTAATGTGGTTGCGGCGCAGGCGGTCCCCTTGGGTGGATACCTGTACCGCCAACGCCTGGTGGGCTGCTTGTAATGTGTGTAGCATGTCCGTGAGGTGAGACACACCGCTGTTTATTTTAAGAATGTTCTCCTCTATGGCGTTTACCCTGTCCGTGGTTTGACAAACATCCGCCTTAAGGGTGCCTATATCTGTGGCTAGTAAGTCTTGAAGTTCTTTCATCCAGTGTTGGAGGTCCTGTTTTGTGGCAAGGGTGTGATCCCCCGTATCTTTAAGGGCTGGAAGCATGGTGTTTTGTTCCCTCTCCACCTGCGATGCTGGTAAATGGGTTGGTGGTGTAGGAGCAGGTGAGGCCTCCGCTGTGGCCATCTTGGATGGTGTCTGTCGCTGCAACAGCACTCCAATATCAGGCTGTTCAGCTGATGAGCCCTGCTGTAATTTCTGTGTACGGCGCCTCATTGTTGTGAGGGTGTCTTTGTGTGTCGAGGGGTCTTCTCCCTCCATTTCTAGGTCGTCATGCACCCGATAGCCTCCGAGGAAAGTCTCCAGGTTGTAGAGGGCCGGCAGAGGGTAGGCCCTGTTTTTGCGTTTGGCCTTCCCGGTCATTGGGGGTTGGAAGAAGGGCATCTATTTGCTCCTCTCTGTGCCCCATGTTGTTTTGTGGACTTAATCTGACCGGATGGCAGATGGGTTACAAGATATCTGCGGGTTGTTTGTATCGCGGTTGGGAGCTGACATAGATGGAGTCCGGTCAGCTTCAGCCCAAACCCCGCACCCCTTGCATATTATATTTTATATCCTAAATAGTAGCTCCTGGTCCCCCCACTATTTAATTTGGTGTATCTGTTATTTAGTTTCTTATACATGACTGGTGAATCCTGATCCAGTTGAGCATTACTTAGAATCTCATTTTCACACTTTCTCCTTTTATCATAATAGCACACCCAATTCTTACTAGGTCACCTTCCCCTGTATTAGACTTTCATATACAGTTTTCCATTTAGTAGTACTCAGAGCTAATTAGCTGGAGGTAAACAAAGACATATTAAGATTATGGTGACTGTGCCTAATGGTGTAATGACATGTACATACTATAAATAGGACAATTACAAGAAAACTTACAGGAACGAAAGAGCTATACAGCTTGTCATTATTGATGACAAAACATACTCTTCTCTGGCCCTGTTCCCTTCTCACTGAGTCACTGTGATTAGAAATGCCTGGGCCAAAATGTTTTCCAGTACCGCCCTGATTGATACAAAGTATGCCATAAAGGTGCTCAGACAAGAAGAAGTCTCAGAGGACCTGTGTCCCTTGAATTCTAGCTGATATGCAGATATCAAATCCAATAATGAAATATCATGAGGTGCATTCAGTAGTTTATATACTAATGTACAATGTATTGTATTAATTTTGTGCAAACATTTTTTCATAGCATGCCATGGGAGGGGGGTGGAGATTAAAAAATATCTGCATAAAAAGGGCAATACGTGATAAAGGATAAGAACCTTCTCCATTGTGTTCCAGTTGAATTGCAGATTCCAGTAACTCTATATCAAGTGAATTATAATACTCTACATATTGACAATAGGTTGTATTTATTTTGTGCAAACATTATGTCATGGATTGAAAGACAAATTCCATGTTTTTGATTTTTAATGGGTTTGGAACTTCAGGCTGCTTTAGTTTCAAAGAAACAAAAGAAAACTGATCTGGAAAAATTCACCAAACCAAAACCTTTTGCCTCAGTCTTTCCATTCAGATTTAATATGACAATATGATTTAATATTTGGTATTTAGTGAATAATCCTTATTCGTCCCATAGTCTTTCCTTTTGTCTACTCATAGTGTGTGTGTGTGCGCATGTGGTGACTGTGCCTAATGGTGTAATGTACATGTCTGTGAAGGATGTTTATCAGGGGTGGGGAACCTTTGGCCCTGCAGATGTGGACTACATCTCCCTTGATTCTTTGCTAGCATTATGGCAGTAAGAGCATTATGGGAGATGTAGTCCAAAACATCTGGAGGGCCGAAGTTTCTTCATCCCTGCTGTATATAATATTTATATAAGCAGACTGTGCGTAATGTCTGTTTTTTTGCATGCAGGCACGCCACCCCTCCCCCCTCCCCGCCCCAGCATGATCGCTGCTGGACGCACAGGAACAGAGGGTACTGAGGGTCCTGTTCAAATGATTTTACATTCTAGAATGAGTGGGGTAAAGTGGCACAAGAGGTATGGGTAATTTGTATTTCATGTATGGGAACAATGAAGGGCTCATTTGTGGATGACACATTAGCAGGAGAGGAAGCAGGGTGGGTTACCAACAGTGGCGTACATACCAGGGTCGCAGGGGTCGCGGCTGCGACCGGGCCCGGCCCACCAGGGGGCCCGGCCGCCCTGCGACCCAGGTATGTACCCACAGGGCCAGCCTCTTCTGCTGGGGGGCCCAAGAGCCGGCCACCTCCGGGCCCCCCGAGGCTGGCCCTGCTGTCACCCGGCTGGCGGGCGCGCGAGGGAGCACTGTCCCCTGGGTGCTCCCTCTTCAGCTCCCTCGCGCACCGCACTGAAACCGGAGCCGGAAGATGACGTCATCTTCCGGCTCCAGCATCAGTACGCGGCGCGCGAGGGAGCTGAAGAGGGAGCACCCAGGGGACAGTGCTCCCTCGCGCGCCCGCCAGCCAGCCGGGTGACAGCCTGGCCAGCAACACCACTGGACCCCAGGGAATCCCCCCAGCTCTCCCACAGGTAAGGAGGCTGGGGGGATTAAATAAAAAAAAACGTTTGAGTGTGTTAGTGTTAGTGAGTGTGTGTGTGAGTGTGTTAGTGTTAGTGAGTGTGTGTGTTAGTGTTAGAGTGAGTGTGTGTGTTAGTGAGTGAGTGTGTTAGTGTTAGTGAGTGTGTGTGTTAGTGTTAGTGAGTGTGTGTGTTAGTGAGTGTGTTAGTGTTAGTGAGTGTGTGTGTTAGTGAGTGTGTGTGTTAGTGAGTGTGTGTGTTAGTGAGTGTGTGTGTGTGTTAGTGAGTGTGTGTGTTAGTGTTAGAGTGTGTGTGTTAGTGTGTGTGTCTGTTACTGAGTATGTTTGTGTGCGTCTGTCACTGAGTGTGTGTCTGTCAGTAAATGTGTGCGTCTGTTCATGAGAGTGTGTGTGTCTTAAGCACTTACCTTTCTCCAGCGCCGGACTCCCTTAACGCTGGGGATCTCTCCGTCCCCATCCGCCTCTCAGCTCCGAATGCACATGCGTGGCAAGAGCCACGCGCGCATTCAAACCGCCCATAGGAAAGCATTACTCAATGCTTTCCTATGGACGTTCAGCGTCTTCTCACTGTGATTTTCACAGTGAGAATCGCAGAAAATCCTCTAGCGGCTGTCAATGAGACAGCCACTAGAGGCTGGATTAACCCTCAGTGAAACATAGCAGTTTCTCTGAAACTGCTATGTTTTCAGCTGCAGGGTTAAAACTAGAGAGACCTGGCACCCAGACCACTTCATTGAGCTGATGTGATCTGGGTGTCTGTAGTGGTCCTTTAAGTGTATGTGTTTATGCATGCACTGGCATACATACCGCGGTCGCGCGGGTCGCAGCCCTGCGACCAGGTGCCCGCCGCCATGCGTTGCGGCCCCAGCCTGCGCAGAGTAAGCGCTCGCGCAGGGGGAGGGGGGGCCCCGGATCAGCTTTCGCACCGGGGCCCCATGGGTTGTGTGTACGCCACTGGTTACCAAGGTGAGGGGACAGAAAGCTATTAACAGGTTGATATACTTTCCTAAAGAAGTGAGTTTTTGATTACCTTTTTGAAGAAATGAAGACTGGATGAGAGTCTAATGGAGCAGGGAAGGGAGTTGCATAGAGAAGTCTTTAAGGCGGGTGTCAGAGGTGTCAGTATGAACAGAGAATAGATGCAGATCTTTGGCAGAGAGTACTGGCTCAGATTACACATCATTTGGAAATTGCTAAGAAAACCCCTCCCAACATCCCTGAATCCAACCTAGGCAAATTAAAAACAGGGGGAAAGGCACGGACAATGGGAAAATCTCACAAATTAGGTATTTAAAGATTGCAAGTCATTTGGTCCCCTAGCAAGGGGTTAAAATAAAAACTCACAGTACAACAATCCTATCAATGCCATTTAATATGTAGCCATCTGTAACGGAACTCCGTGTACCCCGACCGAGTACCCTCCGTTGATGGATGCTCCTAGCGCTCTCAGAGGACTCCAAGCACTGCAGACGACACCACAACCACCGCAGACTCCACAACCGCCGTAGCTTAACTGGAGCCGCGCCGTCTTCCTTCCACCCTGGATCGGCTTCTGTCCTCCAGGACCGTGTGGGGAAGACCTCTCCTCCAGGAGAGCGTAACAGGAACAAGCTCTTAAAAGAGCTAAGTGATTAAGAGCTCAGGGGAATATGCAGAGCATAGCAATCCCCAGTGTGATATAGCAGTTCCCTCCAATAACGAGACAAGGCTACGTATTGAGGGTCAGAAGAGGTCTGAGGACTGGAACACCCAGCCTGCTTTTTATTAGGATCAGGTACATACAGGACACTCCCAGGGGGAGGATGAAATTGACCAATCACATGCATGGTAACACCCCCACGTCTCCTCCCCTCAGATAAACACATAACCCAATTAAAACATACATCATTTTACCCAAGTTCTGGATGTACCCCAAAAACAGGGGGTACAGCTTTAAATCTGGTATCCCCAAATAGCCCTTGTTCAGGGGAACAGTCTGTCCAAAAATCAGCCCATTCGGATGGATGGTTCGGGAGATACAGGGCTCCAAAGTTTTGACCGACCGCACAGACCAACTAGCCGAAAATAGTTCCATGAGTTTTGGCCTTGCGGTCGGTCTCCGTTCGCACGGTAAAATAGACGAAATTCTTGCCATCCATTCGCATCTTTGTGGTCGCTAGAATCCCCATACTAAGTTAAGTATAACTACCGAACGGCCGGTCGTTCGGTAGTTTCCGTGCGTAAGTCTGGATGTCTGGAGGTCTTAGCGGTATTCGCCTGTTTGTGCTTCCGATTTCAGTTCCATGCGTTCACAGGCAAACACCGCTGTTCGCACGCAAGATGGCCGCGAACACGTGGAAAAGTCCCGAAATGGCGGCCACCTATTCAGAGCACAAAGAATTCGCATGAAATCATGCGAACGGCTGTATTCTCCAGTAATGTGATTCTTATGCAATATATTTGCCTAAATCTCCTGGCTGTTAGGTTATATTAGTAGTCCAAACCTACAGCATAGATAAAGGGAAAAAGACAGTCTAATACAAGCCCATATGCCTGAATACAGGGTTTACAGTGCAATATAGTCCAGGACCATAGTCGCAGGGGAGGAGGCAGGCAAGCAGGCCTCTCCAGGACAAAGTGGCGAAGGGCACTTCGTCACACATCTCCCCTTTGGGGGGAAGACTAACCAGGCACCTGACCTTCTGTCGGTCAGTGCCTCCGTTAGTCGATCCACCAACCCACAATAAACAGATGTCCGAGTAGCCCCCCCACAACATCAAAGTACAGGAACAGCCCACCCACAACACACAGTCACTGCACCTGGGTATTTGGCTGTGGTAATGAGGCCACATGCCGAGGGTACTTGAAGGGCAGAGGCCAACTGCACTCTGCCCAGATGCCAGCTCTTCTGCTGGGGTAGCCTGCAGGACATCAGGCTCTGGACCAGGGACAAAGGTAGGGCAGAGGCCGACTGCGCTCTGTCCAGCTGCCAGCTCTTCCGCTGGGGTACTGAGACCATAGTCCGGCTCAGTAGTCAAGGGAACATGGACGTCAGGAGGGGTTAGCATCGCCTCCGTTAACCCTGGTGCCACGCTAGGAGTTAGCTGGGGAGGGGAATTTGTACTTACCCCCTCCTCTGGGTGTCCCGGTGAGGGTAGTTGGGGATCTGGAAGGGCTGTCCAGCATCCCTGTAGGTCAGGCACAGAGACCACGGTCCCATCTGCGCCGTCTGGAGGATTGGTGTCTCCCCTTGTTGGGGGAAGCTGCCGCTGGGGAGAGGGGGTGCTGTGCTCCTTTCCTGGAAACACAGGCTGCCGCTGGAGAGGGAGACCGCCTGTCTCCACTCCCTTACCATGGTCCTGTTGCTGTAGAGAGGGACCAACTGTCTCTGCTCTCTGTAGGACACACTGCTGCTGGGGGGGAAGAACGGCACCTTCGGCCCCCTGGGGTACACACTGTCGCTGGAGAGGGAGACCGCCTGTCTCCACTCCCTTACCATGGTCCTGTTGCTGTAGAGAGGGACCAACTGTCTCTGCTCTCTGTAGGACACACGGCTGCTGGGGGGGAAGGACGGCGGGTTGTTTGTATCGCGGTTGGGAGCTGACATAGATGGAGTCCGGTCAGCTTCAGCCCAAACCCCGCACCCCTTGCATATTATATTTTATATCCTAAATAGTAGCTCCTGGTCCCCCCACTATTTAATTTGGTGTATCTGTTATTTAGTTTCTTATACATGACTGGTGAATCCTGATCCAGTTGAGCATTACTTAGAATCTCATTTTCACACTTTCTCCTTTTATCATAATAGCACACCCAATTCTTACTAGGTCACCTTCCCCTGTATTAGACTTTCATATACAGTTTTCCATTTAGTAGTACTCAGAGCTAATTAGCTGGAGGTAAACAAAGACATATTAAGATTATGGTGACTGTGCCTAATGGTGTAATGACATGTACATACTATAAATAGGACAATTACAAGAAAACTTACAGGAACGAAAGAGCTATACAGCTTGTCATTATTGATGACAAAACATACTCTTCTCTGGCCCTGTTCCCTTCTCACTGAGTCACTGTGATTAGAAATGCCTGGGCCAAAATGTTTTCCAGTACCGCCCTGATTGATACAAAGTATGCCATAAAGGTGCTCAGACAAGAAGAAGTCTCAGAGGACCTGTGTCCCTTGAATTCTAGCTGATATGCAGATATCAAATCCAATAATGAAATATCATGAGGTGCATTCAGTAGTTTATATACTAATGTACAATGTATTGTATTAATTTTGTGCAAACATTTTTTCATAGCATGCCATGGGAGGGGGGTGGAGATTAAAAAATATCTGCATAAAAAGGGCAATACGTGATAAAGGATAAGAACCTTCTCCATTGTGTTCCAGTTGAATTGCAGATTCCAGTAACTCTATATCAAGTGAATTATAATACTCTACATATTGACAATAGGTTGTATTTATTTTGTGCAAACATTATGTCATGGATTGAAAGACAAATTCCATGTTTTTGATTTTTAATGGGTTTGGAACTTCAGGCTGCTTTAGTTTCAAAGAAACAAAAGAAAACTGATCTGGAAAAATTCACCAAACCAAAACCTTTTGCCTCAGTCTTTCCATTCAGATTTAATATGACAATATGATTTAATATTTGGTATTTAGTGAATAATCCTTATTCGTCCCATAGTCTTTCCTTTTGTCTACTCATAGTGTGTGTGTGTGCGCATGTGGTGACTGTGCCTAATGGTGTAATGTACATGTCTGTGAAGGATGTTTATCAGGGGTGGGGAACCTTTGGCCCTGCAGATGTGGACTACATCTCCCTTGATTCTTTGCTAGCATTATGGCAGTAAGAGCATTATGGGAGATGTAGTCCAAAACATCTGGAGGGCCGAAGTTTCTTCATCCCTGCTGTATATAATATTTATATAAGCAGACTGTGCGTAATGTCTGTTTTTTTGCATGCAGGCACGCCACCCCTCCCCCCTCCCCGCCCCAGCATGATCGCTGCTGGACGCACAGGAACAGAGGGTACTGAGGGTCCTGTTCAAATGATTTTACATTCTAGAATGAGTGGGGTAAAGTGGCACAAGAGGTATGGGTAATTTGTATTTCATGTATGGGAACAATGAAGGGCTCATTTGTGGATGACACATTAGCAGGAGAGGAAGCAGGGTGGGTTACCAACAGTGGCGTACATACCAGGGTCGCAGGGGTCGCGGCTGCGACCGGGCCCGGCCCACCAGGGGGCCCGGCCGCCCTGCGACCCAGGTATGTACCCACAGGGCCAGCCTCTTCTGCTGGGGGGCCCAAGAGCCGGCCACCTCCGGGCCCCCCGAGGCTGGCCCTGCTGTCACCCGGCTGGCGGGCGCGCGAGGGAGCACTGTCCCCTGGGTGCTCCCTCTTCAGCTCCCTCGCGCACCGCACTGAAACCGGAGCCGGAAGATGACGTCATCTTCCGGCTCCAGCATCAGTACGCGGCGCGCGAGGGAGCTGAAGAGGGAGCACCCAGGGGACAGTGCTCCCTCGCGCGCCCGCCAGCCAGCCGGGTGACAGCCTGGCCAGCAACACCACTGGACCCCAGGGAATCCCCCCAGCTCTCCCACAGGTAAGGAGGCTGGGGGGATTAAATAAAAAAAAACGTTTGAGTGTGTTAGTGTTAGTGAGTGTGTGTGTGAGTGTGTTAGTGTTAGTGAGTGTGTGTGTTAGTGTTAGAGTGAGTGTGTGTGTTAGTGAGTGAGTGTGTTAGTGTTAGTGAGTGTGTGTGTTAGTGTTAGTGAGTGTGTGTGTTAGTGAGTGTGTTAGTGTTAGTGAGTGTGTGTGTTAGTGAGTGTGTGTGTTAGTGAGTGTGTGTGTTAGTGAGTGTGTGTGTGTGTTAGTGAGTGTGTGTGTTAGTGTTAGAGTGTGTGTGTTAGTGTGTGTGTCTGTTACTGAGTATGTTTGTGTGCGTCTGTCACTGAGTGTGTGTCTGTCAGTAAATGTGTGCGTCTGTTCATGAGAGTGTGTGTGTCTTAAGCACTTACCTTTCTCCAGCGCCGGACTCCCTTAACGCTGGGGATCTCTCCGTCCCCATCCGCCTCTCAGCTCCGAATGCACATGCGTGGCAAGAGCCACGCGCGCATTCAAACCGCCCATAGGAAAGCATTACTCAATGCTTTCCTATGGACGTTCAGCGTCTTCTCACTGTGATTTTCACAGTGAGAATCGCAGAAAATCCTCTAGCGGCTGTCAATGAGACAGCCACTAGAGGCTGGATTAACCCTCAGTGAAACATAGCAGTTTCTCTGAAACTGCTATGTTTTCAGCTGCAGGGTTAAAACTAGAGAGACCTGGCACCCAGACCACTTCATTGAGCTGATGTGATCTGGGTGTCTGTAGTGGTCCTTTAAGTGTATGTGTTTATGCATGCACTGGCATACATACCGCGGTCGCACGGGTCGCAGCCCTGCGACCAGGTGCCCGCCGCCATGCGTTGCGGCCCCAGCCTGCACAGAGTAAGCGCTCGCGCAGGGGGAGGGGGGGCCCCGGATCAGCTTTCGCACCGGGGCCCCATGGGTTGTGTGTACGCCACTGGTTACCAAGGTGAGGGGACAGAAAGCTATTAACAGGTTGATATACTTTCCTAAAGAAGTGAGTTTTTGATTACCTTTTTGAAGAAATGAAGACTGGATGAGAGTCTAATGGAGCAGGGAAGGGAGTTGCATAGAGAAGTCTTTAAGGCGGGTGTCAGAGGTGTCAGTATGAACAGAGAATAGATGCAGATCTTTGGCAGAGAGTACTGGCTCAGATTACACATCATTTGGAAATTGCTAAGAAAACCCCTCCCAACATCCCTGAATCCAACCTAGGCAAATTAAAAACAGGGGGAAAGGCACGGACAATGGGAAAATCTCACAAATTAGGTATTTAAAGATTGCAAGTCATTTGGTCCCCTAGCAAGGGGTTAAAATAAAAACTCACAGTACAACAATCCTATCAATGCCATTTAATATGTAGCCATCTGTAACGGAACTCCGTGTACCCCGACCGAGTACCCTCCGTTGATGGATGCTCCTAGCGCTCTCAGAGGACTCCAAGCACTGCAGACGACACCACAACCACCGCAGACTCCACAACCGCCGTAGCTTAACTGGAGCCGCGCCGTCTTCCTTCCACCCTGGATCGGCTTCTGTCCTCCAGGACCGTGTGGGGAAGACCTCTCCTCCAGGAGAGCGTAACAGGAACAAGCTCTTAAAAGAGCTAAGTGATTAAGAGCTCAGGGGAATATGCAGAGCATAGCAATCCCCAGTGTGATATAGCAGTTCCCTCCAATAACGAGACAAGGCTACGTATTGAGGGTCAGAAGAGGTCTGAGGACTGGAACACCCAGCCTGCTTTTTATTAGGATCAGGTACATACAGGACACTCCCAGGGGGAGGATGAAATTGACCAATCACATGCATGGTAACACCCCCACGTCTCCTCCCCTCAGATAAACACATAACCCAATTAAAACATACATCATTTTACCCAAGTTCTGGATGTACCCCAAAAACAGGGGGTACAGCTTTAAATCTGGTATCCCCAAATAGCCCTTGTTCAGGGGAACAGTCTGTCCAAAAATCAGCCCATTCGGATGGATGGTTCGGGAGATACAGGGCTCCAAAGTTTTGACCGACCGCACAGACCAACTAGCCGAAAATAGTTCCATGAGTTTTGGCCTTGCGGTCGGTCTCCGTTCGCACGGTAAAATAGACGAAATTCTTGCCATCCATTCGCATCTTTGTGGTCGCTAGAATCCCCATACTAAGTTAAGTATAACTACCGAACGGCCGGTCGTTCGGTAGTTTCCGTGCGTAAGTCTGGATGTCTGGAGGTCTTAGCGGTATTCGCCTGTTTGTGCTTCCGATTTCAGTTCCATGCGTTCACAGGCAAACACCGCTGTTCGCACGCAAGATGGCCGCGAACACGTGGAAAAGTCCCGAAATGGCGGCCACCTATTCAGAGCACAAAGAATTCGCATGAAATCATGCGAACGGCTGTATTCTCCAGTAATGTGATTCTTATGCAATATATTCGCCTAAATCTCCTGGCTGTTAGGTTATATTAGTAGTCCAAACCTACAGCATAGATAAAGGGAAAAAGACAGTCTAATACAAGCCCATATGCCTGAATACAGGGTTTACAGTGCAATATAGTCCAGGACCATAGTCGCAGGGGAGGAGGCAGGCAAGCAGGCCTCTCCAGGACAAAGTGGCGAAGGGCACTTCGTCACACATCTCCCCTTTGGGGGGAAGACTAACCAGGCACCTGACCTTCTGTCGGTCAGTGCCTCCGTTAGTCGATCCACCAACCCACAATAAACAGATGTCCGAGTAGCCCCCCCACAACATCAAAGTACAGGAACAGCCCACCCACAACACACAGTCACTGCACCTGGGTATTTGGCTGTGGTAATGAGGCCACATGCCGAGGGTACTTGAAGGGCAGAGGCCAACTGCACTCTGCCCAGATGCCAGCTCTTCTGCTGGGGTAGCCTGCAGGACATCAGGCTCTGGACCAGGGACAAAGGTAGGGCAGAGGCCGACTGCGCTCTGTCCAGCTGCCAGCTCTTCCGCTGGGGTACTGAGACCATAGTCCGGCTCAGTAGTCAAGGGAACATGGACGTCAGGAGGGGTTAGCATCGCCTCCGTTAACCCTGGTGCCACGCTAGGAGTTAGCTGGGGAGGGGAATTTGTACTTACCCCCTCCTCTGGGTGTCCCGGTGAGGGTAGTTGGGGATCTGGAAGGGCTGTCCAGCATCCCTGTAGGTCAGGCACAGAGACCACGGTCCCATCTGCGCCGTCTGGAGGATTGGTGTCTCCCCTTGTTGGGGGAAGCTGCCGCTGGGGAGAGGGGGTGCTGTGCTCCTTTCCTGGAAACACAGGCTGCCGCTGGAGAGGGAGACCGCCTGTCTCCACTCCCTTACCATGGTCCTGTTGCTGTAGAGAGGGACCAACTGTCTCTGCTCTCTGTAGGACACACTGCTGCTGGGGGGGAAGAACGGCACCTTCGGCCCCCTGGGGTACACACTGTCGCTGGAGAGGGAGACCGCCTGTCTCCACTCCCTTACCATGGTCCTGTTGCTGTAGAGAGGGACCAACTGTCTCTGCTCTCTGTAGGACACACGGCTGCTGGGGGGGAAGGACGGCACCTTCGGCCCCCTGGGGTACACACTGCCGCTGGAGAGGGAGACCGCCTGTCTCCACTCCCTTACCATGGTCCTGTTGCTGTAGAGAGGGACCAACTGTCTCTGCTCTCTGTAGGACACACGGCTGCTGGGGGGGAAGGACGGCCCCTTCGGCCCCCTGTAACTCACGCTGTTGTTGGGGCGCAGGGACGGAATACTTTGCCCTCACTGCCCGATATTCTGCTTCCATCTGCAGATACTCCGCCAGTTCTCTCCTCATTCTTGGTATCATTTCCTCGGTTAGAAGGGACCCGTAGATAGCCAGCATAGCGTCAAACTGTACGTGACTATACCAATAGTCCAGTTTTGCTGGGTGTTCCCAGGATGCTGTTCCTCGCCCTAGGGAAGCCATCCTGTTGTAGCCAGGGGCGCTGCCCAATGGCTAGCGTTGCCCTCAATTGTAACTCCAAACGTTACCCGTGTCTCTGAGCTGCTTCTCCTCGCACTAGGACGCCATCCCACCGCTGCCACCAATGTAACGGAACTCCGTGTACCCCGACCGAGTACCCTCCGTTGATGGATGCTCCTAGCGCTCTCAGAGGACTCCAAGCACTGCAGACGACACCACAACCACCGCAGACTCCACAACCGCCGTAGCTTAACTGGAGCCGCGCCGTCTTCCTTCCACCCTGGATCGGCTTCTGTCCTCCAGGACCGTGTGGGGAAGACCTCTCCTCCAGGAGAGCGTAACAGGAACAAGCTCTTAAAAGAGCTAAGTGATTAAGAGCTCAGGGGAATATGCAGAGCATAGCAATCCCCAGTGTGATATAGCAGTTCCCTCCAATAACGAGACAAGGCTACGTATTGAGGGTCAGAAGAGGTCTGAGGACTGGAACACCCAGCCTGCTTTTTATTAGGATCAGGTACATACAGGACACTCCCAGGGGGAGGATGAAATTGACCAATCACATGCATGGTAACACCCCCACGTCTCCTCCCCTCAGATAAACACATAACCCAATTAAAACATACATCATTTTACCCAAGTTCTGGATGTACCCCAAAAACAGGGGGTACAGCTTTAAATCTGGTATCCCCAAATAGCCCTTGTTCAGGGGAACAGTCTGTCCAAAAATCAGCCCATTCGGATGGATGGTTCGGGAGATACAGGGCTCCAAAGTTTTGACCGACCGCACAGACCAACTAGCCGAAAATAGTTCCATGAGTTTTGGCCTTGCGGTCGGTCTCCGTTCGCACGGTAAAATAGACGAAATTCTTGCCATCCATTCGCATCTTTGTGGTCGCTAGAATCCCCATACTAAGTTAAGTATAACTACCGAACGGCCGGTCGTTCGGTAGTTTCCGTGCGTAAGTCTGGATGTCTGGAGGTCTTAGCGGTATTCGCCTGTTTGTGCTTCCGATTTCAGTTCCATGCGTTCACAGGCAAACACCGCTGTTCGCACGCAAGATGGCCGCGAACACGTGGAAAAGTCCCGAAATGGCGGCCACCTATTCAGAGCACAAAGAATTCGCATGAAATCATGCGAACGGCTGTATTCTCCAGTAATGTGATTCTTATGCAATATATTCGCCTAAATCTCCTGGCTGTTAGGTTATATTAGTAGTCCAAACCTACAGCATAGATAAAGGGAAAAAGACAGTCTAATACAAGCCCATATGCCTGAATACAGGGTTTACAGTGCAATATAGTCCAGGACCATAGTCGCAGGGGAGGAGGCAGGCAAGCAGGCCTCTCCAGGACAAAGTGGCGAAGGGCACTTCGTCACACCATCTTCCCCTAAACTTGAACCTTAACAGATATTTTGGAGATTTTATTAAGCACTGAGAAAGAATATTAGATAGGTAAATGAGTAAATAAATAAATAAATGCCTATCCAACCAACTCCATAACAGAAAAGTGGTGGTCAAAAACAGAAAAAGGAAAACATAAAAGCTATATGGCTAATCCTCCAATTACTCCGCTTGGTAATGTCTCTATTGTTCAGTCCCTAGACTTTAATAATATAAGTATTGTCAATGTCTGAAATGGGAATATATTATATATATAAGCAGATAAAGGATGTCCAGACAACACTAATCTGTATACCCTTATCAAAAATAGATAGCTAGGATAATGTACCACGTAATAAAGAAAAAGCTATCTCTTAGTCTGGGTAAGGGTGGTAAATTGTAATGCTGGATGGAGAAGAAATCCTGTGTGGATAGTAATACCTAAACCTGACCCCTGACGAAGGTGCACACCCAAGGCACCGAAAAGCGCTTCAGGCTTTTCTATGTTTTCACAGGGCACTCTATCACACAAGTGCAGGTAACCAGCATTCTAAGCATGGTTCTGCACTTTAGCACTTAATTGTATTATTTCCTTTTTTATTCCTCCTAACCTGTCTAGACTTTCACTCTATGGAGAAGCACTCACAGTGCTGTGAGTATGTAAAAGGAGATAGGGGTACTTAGACTTTTGATTCAAACTTTGTCCTGTACTGATATTTACTGCTTTTTTACGGACTGAATCACAGCATTTTCTAATATGATTAGCCCTTTCCTTTGTTATTATAGATTCTTTGATCATTAGTCCAGCAGAAAGAGTGTTATTTATATTCATCTGTTCATTCTGATAGGGGTTAAGCCCCAAGACACCACTGGAGTGTCTGGTTGGTGCTACAGTTCACAAGTGGGGTGGCCAGGCTTTTCTGACAACCACCACTTAGTGACTGTTTTTTCAGAAATACATTGTGCTGCCTGGCTCCAAGCATGAAATGCAAGTCTCCATTTTTCATTTACTTTTTGGTACATTTGGTTCCATCTGAGAGACTCAAAAGAACACAACCCCTACCTGAAACTACAGACTTCCTCCCTATTTGGTGGCCATTTCAAGCCTATGAACTGTGTCACTATGTAACTTTGTATCTGGAAAGTGTATACATTCTTGGGACTATTGGTACCTGCCAAGCAGATACTTTGATCTCAAATGTAATTTCTTGCACACATATCCACCTTGACTATACTACATATTAGCACTTTGTAGCACTGTTTAATTGCAGCCACTGACATAGCTAACAGTCGCTCACAGTATTCTGGCTTTGTCTTCTCTGGAGCCCAGTTATGTATAGGGATACGGTTTTTGGTATTGTTATTTTTGTAATAGGTTCCCATAGACGACTCCCTAAAAAAATTGTATGTTTACCCATCCCGCTTTGCAAAATGCTGGTTGCTATGTGTTATCCCTTCAGGACAAAAGGTTAGGCAAATTATTTTCATGTCCTGGCATGCAATCTGTCAGAAAAGGTTACGTTTACCAAGCTCAGGTGGCGGTGCAGGGACATCTAATTTTACAAATAGCATTACAAAGAGGGGGAGTATGTTTGTATGAAAAAGGATCTAAACAGTTAAGCATTATCTACAGGAAAAAGAAACTGGAGTAGAGAGGAAATCTGTGCATGAAAGAGATATAGAACTTGGACAGAGTGAGAACAAAAAGCAGGATTAATTTAAAGCCTGCAAAGGAGGCACTCACACAGAACCAACAGAACAGCAGAGATCCCAACAAGTGCAAAGCGAATACTTAAGAACAGGTTTTTGTTTTTATAAGTTAATTCCATTCTCGAAGTTTACAGTAAGCATTGCAATTTAAACTGAGATTTATACACTATGGGCAAAGAGGACCATTTATTTATTTTTGGGTTTAGTAATGTTTTCGTCTTGGGAATTATACTTATAATATCTCTTCTGCTGCTGGACTTCATAAAACGCAGGAAGACATGGGCTCGCTTCCCCCCAGGACCTCCTTCAAAGCCATTTGTGGGTAATATGCTGCAGGTAGACTTCAGCAATCCTCACATCGCATTGTGCAAGGTATGTGTCTTGTAGGATTTACAAATCATGTAAATATCTCCAATCCCTATGCGTTGGCTTTCCAGGTTAACCATAATTCTTTATTTTTTATTTTTGTAGTGCACGAAAATAAGACAGGTAAGCTTGAGGTGCCCCAAAAGCAATCCTCAGGGATTTCCCACGCTTAACATGCGGGGTATACGATTAACTGGCACAATTTTTTTTGTTTTATCAGGCTAAATTAATGTAACGTTAAAGCAACAGTCGAAATGTAAATATATTATACAAACAGGCTTGGTTCATGTGTGAATTATGTGAAAATCAACATAGATAGTACAGGTATTGTAATACAACGCTAGCTAGTTAGCTAGTACATATGTATCTGTGGAAGTTAGACAGTTCGCTTATATGTTAAAACCTGCTAGGGTAGCGTCGCTTATAATTATATTAGTTGCGCTTACGTTTATAAATATGCGGTTTGCATTTAGTGTGCTATGAAAAGCTAGTGGAAGCAGCATTATGTGATGTAATGCAAACCAGCATTGATGGCACATGCCTATTTTGCGCAATAAACAACAAACAAATGAAAATCAAAATGGGGCAGAGTAGTGCTAAGTGTAAGTAAACAGGTGTAATGAGTCTGCCATGCAGTGAGCTTTGGGAGGAGAGAGTCTCTGCATTGTGTGCAGGGTCTTGGGCCGTGAGCCTCACCACGCATCTGTCCATATTGCCTCAGCCGATGCCCGTCCTGGAGGCCATCTCTGTATCTCCGTTTCGGGAGTCCGTTTTAGTGCGTCTCTTTTTGGTGTGCTGTCTCACAGTCGCTTGCGTTGTGGCCGCTGTTGAGAAGAGGCGCCCGGTGCTGCACTGATAGCCGGGTTTAAGGTCAGGCACTTTATTTGTGTGCGTCGCTGGGTTTGTGGTCTTGGTATTGCTTGTGTGCAGATGGATGCGTGAGCCCGAGAGGCCTGGTGCCGAGTCCTGCCGCGAGGCCCTCCGGTGTCTATGGTGCCTGACGGCCATCTTGGATGCTCGGTGTGCCTGCTTGTAGTACCTGCGTCGCGCTGCTGGTCGTATCCAGGAGGCCACCATTAGATCCGCTTGGCGGAGAGTCACCCCTCGACTTTGCAGTGCTGCCCTGAGGCCAGCGCAGGTCCTGTCAAATATCTCTATTGGGGATGTGTGCGCCTCTGGGCATGTGCTCCGCTTTCTCCTCTCAGGTCGGGCGGCCATATTGGCTGTACCTCGTGGGTCTGTTGCCCCTTCATTGCTCGTGGCTGGTATGCCCATGTTCCATGCTGGTCCATGCGTCAAAAGGGGACCGGGATGTCCCCCACCGGTCCAGAGGGGGGGGGGGGTACTCTGAGGTAAGATCGCTTGTGGGCTCTGGCCGAGAGGGGAGCGGCCGTCTCCCCCCTGCCTCAGCCCCATTAGGCCGCATTGAGATCTCTGCGTTCCCGGGGTCTGCAGACACCAGGGTGGTGTCGATTTGCTCAGCGGGGCACCCCCGACGTGGGTGGTGCACCCTCTGGTGAGTGTGGGCTTGGTAGTCTGCGTTGTGACCCCCGGGTTCTGCCTGCCGGTTCGGAGCTCGTGGCTGGTGCGTCCGCTCGGCTCGGCGGCAAACTCCGCCCCCCCCAGGTTAACCATAATTAACAATATGGATAACTCTGGTTATCCCATTAGCCAGATTAACAATAACGAGACCTAAAGTGGAGAATGAAGGTGGGTGCAAACTTTTAACCATCTCAGGGCCATGTGGAATGTTACAGCTGTGTGTAACTGGTCCCCCTACAATCATCATAAATAAAAAGTCCACTGTGTTTTGTTTGTGCTGTAAAAATTAAGATTTGTGTTGCTTTTATTAGCAATTGTTTTTTTAAGTTATTACAGATTTCTTAAAGGTCACCAAAGGTCATCGATCCTCCCTACGACAGCCAAAACACATAAAAAACTGGGCTGGTTGGTTAGTGCTGGGTTTGTACATTTGTTCCTTTTTTTGTTTTTAGTTAGTAACAGACTGTCTTTTGTCAGGGAAAATTATGTTATCCACAATTTAATTTGACTGTGTAAAATTGGCACCCCATATTTTTAAAATGTGAATACAATTATACCATATCTTTGTGCTGCGTTTGTGCAGGCAAAATTAACATTTGTGCCAGTTTTGTTTTGGAGATATAAAGCATTAAATCTGATCAAACTCCACCCACTATGCACCACACATTATTACAGTTTGAGAACAAATATACTGTTAAGTTTGTGCAGATAAGTGCTGCAAAAATTAAAATGTGTGACGGTTTTGTGCACCACAAATTGTTAAATCTTAAAGACAAAACACATATACCGTTCATTTGTGCTGCGGGTTTAGCTGATTTGTGCTGTAAAAATAATCAGTTGTGCTAGTTTCATTTTGGACATATTGCGCATTATATATGATCAAACTCCACCCACTTTGCACCCCATTAGTTTGTGGTGCGTTTGTGTGTTTTTAACTTACAGTTTTTCTTTCAGAGGATTCCACACGGATTTTGCCCTAATCCTGACAAATTGCAGCACATGTATTAGTTCTTAGAAGGGGGCAAAACAAGATTTTAAATAACCCCTAAATTGGAATTGAAATCAGTTTGTTTGTTTTTTAAATGTATTATCTAGCTAATGTTTTTCCCAATCAACTTCCACACTTTTATTTTATCCTCACTACCAAGCATTGGGTGAGGATGATAAAACATCTCAGTTCTGTAGAAATAATGGTTGGGTCTCAGAAAGAGTTTTTACTATAAAAGGGACCATCTGTTCATGGCCCTACTAATCACATATATTTTCATCAAATATCTGCAAGATATTCTCCTAGTGTTGTCTTAACCAAGTACTTATGCCAGAAAAAAAAAACATATGTTAAAAACAATGAATTATGATTGGAGAACAAAGGGAATTGGAGGCACACAAGGAACATGAATTTCTCAGCCGTGGTGCTGCTGTAAAGACCATACACACACACACACATGCATATACATACACATACACAAATAAATAAATAGATCAGTTTTAAATTATTATTATTATTATTATTATTATTATTAAATTAAATTATTTAAATAAGTATGCTAACTGCAATAAATACTACTTAACCCCTTAACGACCTCATGATGGTCTACACATTAATGCAGTGCAAGGCTTTAATGGCCGTTCACAGCATAGACCATAATGCATTATAAAATACGAGCAGGGTTATATCCCTGCTGGTACCAAGGTGCCCTAAGTATTATTGGAAACCTGAGATCCCCACTGTCAGCTGGGGCCAAAATTAGTGACCCAAGACAGACAGGTGAGCTATGTGCAGCACTCAGAGTGAGAAGGAATAAAAAAAAGAAAAAAGGAGACATTCAGAGACATCTCTTAAACCATATAATGATCAATAATAAGTCCTCAGATTGAGATGAAAGTCTGAGTTGTATTTCTAAATGATAAAGTGCCCTTTCTGCTTATCACTAGCTGAGTAAAGAATATGGCGATGTCTACAGTCTGCAGTTCCTCTGGACCAATCTTGTAGTACTCAATGGATTTGAAGTTATGAAAGAAGCTTTGCTTAACAAGTCAGAAGACATAGCTGATCGGCCCAATTTTCCCATCTATGAGCCACTTGGATTTATAGGCAATACCAAAGGTAAATTTACTGGTGTGACGTTGCTATTACAAAACTTAAAAGCCAGTGGTTTATCTTAAGAGTATATTATTATTATTATTATTATTGCCATTTATATAGCGCCAACAGATTCCGTAGCGCTTTACAATATTTTGAGAGGGGGGGATGTAACAATAAATAAGACAATTACAAGAAAACTTACAGGAATAATAGGTTGAAGAGGACCCTGCTCAAATGAGCTTACAGTCTATAGGAGGTGGGGTATTAGAAACATTAGGATAGGAAATATCAAGTAGGAGTGAAGCAGAGCTGGAGGAGAGAGCAAAGCACTATCCCATAGGAGAGCAAGAGACAGGTATGTAAGGGAGAGATTACTCTGGGAGGCCATACGCTTTCCTGAAGAGATGGGTTTTAAGGCCCTTCTTAAATGATTGAAGACTAGGGGAGAGTCTGATGGCAGTAGGCAAGTTATTCCATAGGAGAGGAGCCGCCTGTGAGAGGTCCTGCAAGCGTGAGTTGGCCGTACGGGTGCGAGCAGCGGTCAGGAGGTGGTCGCGGGCAGAGCGGAGGGTACGAGGAGGGGCATACCTCTGGATCAGTGAAGAGATATAAGAGGGGCTGGAATTGTTCAGTGCTTTAAATGTATGGGTTAGCACTTTGAATTGACTCCTATAGGATACAGGGAGCCAATGTAAGGACTGGCAGAGGGGCGAGGTGTGAGAGGACCGACTGGATAGGAAAATCAGTCTAGCTGCAGCATTCATTACAGACTGTAGCGGGGCAGTACGGCTTTTGGGGAGACCAATCAGGAGAGGGTTACAGTAATCCATGCGGGAAATTACTAGAGCATGGACAAGCTCCTTGGTAGCATCTTGCGTAAGAAAGGGGCGGACGCGGGCTATGTTTTTGAGTTGGAACCTACAGGACTTGGCAACAAACTGGATGTGAGACTCAAAGGTGAGACCAGAGTCAAGTATGACGCCAAGACATCGCGCTTGTAGGGATGGACTTATGTGGATATCACTGACTTGAAGGGAGAGTGAGAGAGGAGGATCAGTATTAGGAGGAGGAAAGACAAGGAGTTCAGTTTTAGAGAGGTTAAGTTTGAGAAAGCGTGACGACATCCAGTCAGAGATGGAAGAGAGGCAAGCAGTGACACGTTGCAGGACGGCCGGGGAGAGGTCCGGTGAGGAGAGGTATATCTGAGTGTCATCAGCGTACAGGTGGTAGTTGAATCCAAAAGAGGCAATAAGTTTTCCAAGAGAGGCAGTATAAAGAGAAAATAGAAGGGGACCAAGGACAGAGCCTTGGGGAACTCCAACCGAGACAGGGCGAGGGGGGGAGGTATCCTTGGAAAAGGAGACACTAAATGAGCGTTGGGAGAGATAGGAGGAAAACCAAGAGAGGACAGAGTCACAGAGACCGAGTGATTGAAGAGTTTGAAGGAGGAGAGCATGATCAACTGTGTCAAAGGCAGCAGAGAGGTCAAGGAGAATTAATATGGAGTAGTGACCTTTGGATTTAGCGGAGATTAGGTCATTAGTCACTTTGATAAGAGCGGTCTCAGTAGAGTGGAGAGGGCGGAAGCCAGACTGAAGAGGGTCAAGGAGAGAGTTGGAATTAAGGAAGTGAGACACACGGGTAAAGACAAGTCTTTCCAAAAGCTTTGATGAGTAAGGGAGCAGGGATATGGGACGATAGTTAGAGGGGGAGGACGGGTCAAGAGATGTTTTTTTCAGGATAGGTATTACAGTGGCATGTTTAAGGTCAGCAGGAACAGTGCCAGAAGAGAGAGAGCAGTTAAAGATGTGTGTTAGGATAGGCACAAGACAAGGGGAGAGAGATCTGATGAGGTGAGATGGGACAGGATCAAGTGGGCAAGTGGTGGGGCGAGAGGAATGGAGAAGTGCAGCCACCTCTTGTTCAGTAGCTGGGGAGAAAGTCTGAAGGGTAGGTAAAGCATGATTTATGTGTGGTTGAGAAAGAGAACGGCAAGGAGGGGAGAATTGTTTCCTATATATTTATATATATGTAGTTAATACATTGCTAAACACAAATACACACACCAGTCAAGTCAGAAGACTTGCTTTTCCCACATAAATCTCACTTTAACAGTGCTCTCACTACTGCAAGGGATTCTGGGTAGGCATATGCAAATGAGCTCAACAAGGAACGACATTTTTGCCTCATAATTCCACTTTATTCATGGATTCCTTGAATTATGTGTCTGCTGTATACAACAGCTTTGAAACACAACTCAGGAAGAGGAGCAAAGTGGTGGAAGGGGTTTTCATCCACACTTTTCCCCCCACCACAACTCTTTTGGTATGTACTGTAACGCCAAGCCTCCATAACAAGTCAGTTACCAACCTCATGCTGATGAGTTACATTAACAACGAAACGGCTGTCCATGAGTGGTTCACTGGCTTTGCTCCTCTTCCTGAGTGGTGTTTCAAAACTGTTGTATACAGCAGACACATACTCCAAGGAATCCATGTACAAAGTGGAATTATGAAGCAAAATGTGGTTCTGTCAGGGTACCTGAGGTCTCTACCTCTGAGAGAGGTAGAGACTTAGTCGTTTATCCGTCTAGACGAGCTGTTTCCTCCGTTCCTCGCGGTCCATCCAGTCACTTAAACGCTGGCCGCGAGGGATCCGCTTCCTTTTCTAACATGACGCTCAGTACGTGACGTCATGACGCCAATCCCGAGTGACCTGTCACTCAATTGTCCGATATCTAATCAGGACTTGTCGGAGGTGTGTCTACTCTCCGGACTCAGGGTATTTAAGCTTGCTTCTCTCTTCAGCTCATTGCCCTGTCGTGGTTCTAGCTTGTCTAGTCACTCAGTGCTCTTGTATTCTAGTATTCTCTTTGGTTCTGACCCGGCTTGTTGTACTATTCTGCTTATCTCTGTTATCCCTCTGACCCGGCTTGTCTCTCGCTTACCTGTCTTCTCGTTCCCTCGACCTCGGCTTGTCTCTGACCATTCTCTGTTATTCTCTGTACGTTAGTCCGGCCATTCTAAGGCCCGGTACACGTACCTTTCTACTGTTTGGACTCTGCGTGTTGGATCCCTGTCCCGATCCTGACATTACGACAGGGCCAATGGATCCTGCAGGTACAAACAGTCAGCTTGGTTCTTCCGACCCCAGGTTTGATGCCATGGAACACAGGATGGATCAGATGGCCCTAGCACTACAGGCGCTATTGTCTCGTGCTAGTAACCCACCAGAGGAGACACGTACTCCTTCGATCTCTCCTGTAAGTTCAGGTCTAGAAGTAGCTACTGTAGGTGCTTCTTCTCGTATTACTCCACCAGTACGTTATGGCGGTTCTCCTGAGAAGTGTCGTGGCTTTTTGAACCAGATCAGCATCCATTTCGAATTACAACCCCGCTCCTATCCTACAGATAGAGCGAAGGTTGGATTTATTGTTACGTTACTCATTGAGAAGGCTCTGAGATGGGCTAATCCTTTATGGGAGAATGATAACCCGTTAGTGTATAACTATAATGCCTTTGTAGCTGCTTTTAAAAGAACTTTTGACCCCCCTGGTAGGAAGGTCAATGCAGCTAGATTACTGTTGCGCCTTAGACAGGAAAATCGAACACTTGTGGATTATGCACTAGAGTTCAGATCCTTGGCGGCAGAAGTTAAGTGGAACGAACAGGCTTATATAGACGTATTTTTAAATGGGTTATCAGATGTAATCCTTGACGAGGTCGCTACTAGAGAGCTCCCTGAGAATTTGGAGGATTTAATTTCTTTTATCTCTCGCATTGATGAACGCTTAAGAGAGAGGCAAAATACTCGAGATAGGACTCGTAGACCCTCCTTTAAACTAGCTCCTGCATTTCAAAATTCTGAGATCAAAACCTCACGTTTCCCAGAGCCTATGCAGATAGGTAATACTCACCTCACAGAGGAGGAGAGACAGTACAGGAGAAGGGAGGGTTTATGTATGTACTGTGGAGTCAGAGGTCATTTACGCCTAAATTGTCCCAATCGTTCGGGAAACGCTCGCACCTAAGTTTCTCTAGAGGACAGGCCTTGGGTGTATCTATTTTGTCCTCTGTTCACAATTATAAAGATCACAGGCTTCTGTTACCCGTTTCTTTGACTTGGGAGAAGGGAGTAGTAAAAACCATGGCTTTGATCGATTCTGGAGCCGCTGAGAGCTTTATCGATCAAGTTTTTGTTAACAAGCATACTATCCCATCCCAGTTAAGGGAGACACCCCTGGCCGTTGAGGCCATAGATGGTAGACCTTTACTTGAGCCTGTTATTTTCCGTGAGACCATACCTGTTAATTTAACTGTTGGTATCTTGCATGAGGAAGACCTATCCCTGTTGATCATTTCCTCTCCTTCTATTCCCATAGTCCTGGGGTACTCCTGGTTAAAGAGACATAACCCTATCATTAATTGGGAGTTAGGGGAGATAGTTTCATGGGGTCAGAATTGTCAAGAGAAATGTTTGCGGAGGGTCTCGCCTCTTTGCCTGGCTAACACGTCGGCTAACTCCTCTAATCCTACAGAGACACAAATACCGCCTCAGTACTTGGATTTAAAGGCAGTATTTGATAAAAAGAGAGCCGATACCTTACCTCCACACAGATCCTTTGACTGCAAGATTAACCTACTTCCTGGTACTATGCCTCCCAGGGGTCATGTATACCCGTTATCTACTAAAGAGAATTCAGTTCTAGAGGAGTATATTCACGAGAATTTAGACAAGGGATTCATTAGGAGATCCTCCTCCCCTGCCGGGGCTGGATTCTTTTTTGTTAAAAAGAAGGATGGTACACTTAGGCCTTGTATTGATTATCGAGGTTTGAACAAGATAACCATTAGGAATGCTTATCCCATTCCTTTGATTACCGAACTCTTTGATCGTTTAAAGGGTTCTAACATTTTCACCAAGTTAGATCTCAGAGGGACATATAACTTGGTGAGAGTCCAGCAGGGACACGAGTGGATGACGGCGTTCAATACTCGATACGGTCACTATGAATATACAGTTATGCCTTTTGGGTTATGTAATGCACCGGCTGTATTCCAGGATCTGATAAATGAGGTTCTTAGGGAATTTCAGCATGACTGTGTTATTGTATACCTGGACGATATACTCATACATTCTAGAGAGATTGAGACTCACCACGAACAGGTCAGAAGGGTTTTGCACAAACTTCTTCAACATGGTCTGTACTGCAAATTGGAGAAATGTAGTTTCGATCAATCCCAAGTAAACTTCCTCGGTTATGTGATCTCTGGGGAGGGATTTAAGATGGACCCGGATAAACTCCAGTCCATTCTAGATTGGCCTCTACCCAAGGGTCTTAAGGCCGTTCAGAGATTTATTGGGTTCTCCAATTATTATAGGCGCTTTATTAAGGGTTATTCTTCTATTATTGCGCCCATTACCAATATGACCAAACAGGGGGCTGATACTAAGAATTGGTCTAAGGAAGCTCTCCTTGCTTTCAAAACTCTCAAGGAGCTTTTTGCTTCCGCCCCAATTTTAGTTCACCCTAATACCACTCTTCCTTTCCTACTTGAGGTTGACGCCTCGGAGATTGGCATAGGTGCTATCCTATCCCAAAGGCTAGGTGTGGATAAACCGTTACACCCATGTGGATTTTTTTCTAAAAAATTGTCTGGTGCTGAGAGCAGATATGACATTGGTGACAGAGAACTACTAGCTGTTATCAAGGCTTTAAAAGAATGGAGACATTTATTGGAGGGGACATTACATCCTGTTACTATTTTAACGGATCACAAGAACTTGTCCTATATTGGAGAGGCCAAGCGATTGTCCTCCAGGCAAGCTCGTTGGTCGTTATTCCTCACCCATTTCAATTACGTTCTCACTTATAGGCCTGGTTCGAAAAATTCTAAAGCCGATGCCCTATCTCGCCAATATGAACCTTCTGCTTCATCTGAACCGGTTCTGTCCTCTATTGTACCTAAATGCAATATTATTGCTAACACAAGTCTCAAAATCCATTCTCCGTTGCTCGCCCAGATCATGAAGTCACAACATCTGGCACCTGGACAGACTCCTGAGGGAAGAAACTTTGTTCCTCCTGAACTCCAATTGGAGCTCTTACAGTGTTTCCACGAAAGTAAGGTGGCTGGTCATCCTGGCATTCGCAAGACTTATTCCCTGATCTCCAAGGATTTCTGGTGGCCTTCCTTACGAAAGGATATTAAGGAGTTCATCGGAGCTTGTGAGATTTGTACCAAGACTAAACAGCCTCACACATCGCCATGTGGTCTATTACACCCTTTGGACATTCCTGAGAAACCATGGTCCTGCTTGGCCATGGACTTTATTGTGGATTTACCTGCTTCCAAGAGACAGACTGTTATTCTCACGGTGGTTGATAGATTTACTAAGATGGCTCATTTTGTGCCGTTACCTAAACTCCCGACTTCTCCTGAATTGGCGGAGATTTTCGCGAGAGAGGTTTTTCGCTTACATGGGATACCTTCTGAAATTGTTTCTGATAGAGGTTCTCAATTTGTCTCACGATTCTGGAGATCCTTCTGTTCTCAATTAGGCATCAAATTGAACTTTTCCTCTGCCTATCACCCCCAGTCTAACGGGGCTGCTGAACGTACCAATCAAAAGATTGAACAATATCTGCGCTGCTTTGTTTCCGAACACCAGGATGATTGGTTCGGTTTGATTCCTTGGGCGGAGTTCGCACACAATAATCTCGTTTGTGATTCTACTCGTTCTAGCCCCTTCTTCATGAACTATGGCTTTCATCCTTCCATTTTTCCTTCGGTCTCTTCTTCCCAAGGAGTACCGTCGGTTGATGATCATGTCGCCAATCTGAAGAAGTTGTGGGATCAGACTCGTCAAATTCTCCTGCATAATTCTATGTTGTTCAAAAAACACGCTGATAAGCACAGAAGGGCGGCTCCAGTTTTTGTTCCTGGGGATAGAGTATGGCTGAGTACTAAGAACATTCGTTTAAAAGTTCCCTCTATGAAGTTAGCTCCTCGTTACATAGGTCCTTACAGGGTTCTGACTCGTATCAACCCGGTTGCGTATCGCCTAGCTCTGCCATCTGCCTTACGCATCCCCAACTCCTTCCATGTGTCTTTGCTGAAACCGCTAATTTGCAACAGATTTTCCTCTACGGTTTCCTCACCTCGTTCAGTTCAGGTGGAGGGTCAGGAGGAGTACGAGGTCAACTCCATTATCGATTCCCGAGTCTCCCGGGGGAAGTTACAATATCTAGTCAACTGGAAGGGATATGGTCCTGAGGAGAGGAGTTGGGTACCTCAGGAGGATGTTCATGCCCCTCGCCTCCGCAGGGCGTTTCACTCCCGCTTTCCATCTCGTCCCGGTTCCTTCCGCCCGGTGGGCGTATCTGAGAGGGGGGGTACTGTCAGGGTACCTGAGGTCTCTACCTCTGAGAGAGGTAGAGACTTAGTCGTTTATCCGTCTAGACGAGCTGTTTCCTCCGTTCCTCGCGGTCCATCCAGTCACTTAAACGCTGGCCGCGAGGGATCCGCTTCCTTTTCTAACATGACGCTCAGTACGTGACGTCATGACGCCAATCCCGAGTGACCTGTCACTCAATTGTCCGATATCTAATCAGGACTTGTCGGAGGCGTGTCTACTCTCCGGACTCAGGGTATTTAAGCTTGCTTCTCTCTTCAGCTCATTGCCCTGTCGTGGTTCTAGCTTGTCTAGTCACTCAGTGCTCTTGTATTCTAGTATTCTCTTTGGTTCTGACCCGGCTTGTTGTACTATTCTGCTTATCTCTGTTATCCCTCTGACCCGGCTTGTCTCTCGCTTACCTGTCTTCTCGTTCCCTCGACCTCGGCTTGTCTCTGACCATTCTCTGTTATTCTCTGTACGTTAGTCCGGCCATTCTAAGGCCCGGTACACGTACCTTTCTACTGTTTGGACTCTGCGTGTTGGATCCCTGTCCCGATCCTGACAGGTTCATTGTTGAGCTCATTTGCGTTTAACTATCCACTTACTTCCAGTGGAAGGGGTTTTCATTCACACCTTTTCCCCCACCACAACTCTTTTGGTAAATATATATTAATGTAGCTGAATTAGGATATAGGTTGAAAAAAAATTATGTAATGTGCTGAGTATTTTTATCCAGGTGTGGTATTAGCCAGATATGGCATATCGTGGAAGGAGCATAGACGATTCTCACTGTCCACTCTCAGGGACTTTGGGATGGGTAAGAAGTCTCTGGAGCAAAGCGTAACTGAGGAAGCTGGATTTTTGTGTTCTAGATTCCAATCAGAACAAGGTCAGTGACACAACAAACATGTAACGAGCATATATGTCACCGTCTAACTGCAGTACTTTTTTTTTTTTATTAATGTCATTGATTAAATGTCCTGTTTTGAATAAGCAGTTTTTGGATATTTTTAATATACCCAAGATATCTGAAAACTACAAACAGATCCAAGGAGCACAGTGAGGTGGAACTTTACTTTATTTCCTCTTTTGTAAGCAGCAACTCCTGAAAGACCATATCGGTTGTCATATTTTCATCGATGCTCACCTTGGAGATATAAGGAACAGGCAGCTATTTTGGATTTACCCTCTATCTTTTGTTTATTGTGATGCACTCACTTGCAAAAATAAAAATGTACAGAAAAACATGTAAATACATACAGTTTCTGTTCCAGCCACAGGAACACCAGAGAGTTTTCTGATTCTGATGAGAGCATGAGGTGTAGTTGTGTTACATATTTACACATTATATTCTCGCCTTGTTCCTGCGAGACCAAAATCTTGTTCTTCCTCTGAGTCAGACAAATATAGCCATTCTAATTTCACTTGTAAAGGCCATTTACATTTAGTATCAAATCTGCTATGTGTTAAAAAATTGAAGGGTCACTTTAAAAACCAAAACCACTTCAGCTGGCTCTAGGACCTTGTTTGCAAATACTCATTTCAAAGCTCATTATTTTCCAAGATGATCAGCTTGGATTTGGAGTGTGCAGCTCCATTCCAAAGTGTCATCCTATGTGCTGGTTGGTGCTGGATTGTCATTAGAGAGTTTCTTCCTGGCAAGGCAAAGATCTGTAACTGCAGGTAGATCCACTGGCTTTAGAGAATGTTAAAGCATATTATTCAAAAGTATCTTGTTTACTTTATTTGCATGTTTAATGCATTATCTAAATATAGCATTAAGAATTATTGGGTCATTTTGACTGTATTGTTTCATTTAATATTTGTCCTCTATTATTTTTTCAAGACATGGACTGCAAGAAAATGGAATTGCTGTTTTGGCCTTATTTCATATGTTAGATATGCATTGCATCCCTTATTCAAAATAAATGTAATACTTTTACTTAATGGAAATAACTCAATAGTGTAGCATTAAACAAGGTTATGAAAAAGTAAATAACACATTTAATGTAGTGATTTGAAGAAAGTGTATTTTTTCTTTATGGCATACTTTATATTGAAATGCATCATTAAAAGTAGGGCACTCCTCATCAATTAAAGGTTAGAATTTTATAACATGACAGGAGGCTTCGTATTTGCTTAAGTCTCTCTTTACTAGAACTCCACAGCAGCACAGAAAAACAACCAATCAGAAAAAAGTTAGGTACTATAAAACTCCCCTCCTCATGCATCATTTCCTCTTTCTTTGCTGCTCCGCATCAGTACAGGTCAGAGTACCACTGCCTCCTGCTAATATTAGTGGGTGGCCTTGGGATTTATTTGTTTATTGCTGTAATTTGTATTTATCTATCTGGGAGCTTATAATTTTTCTGTAGCTTTATTCCTACATAGCATGCCTCTCTGTAAGGTGTTCTTGTCCTTTCATGGCAGATGCCCTATTATCATCTGCCTGCATTCTTATCTGATAGCCATCTTTGTATTCGTTTTGTCAGCTATCTATGGCTTCTATTATATATATATATTCCTTATATGTTTGTGCATGGATTCGGGGGTCTTGGTGGGCTTTTTCACCCTTACTGTACCCGTGTTTCTCCCCCTCTGCTACCCCCCAGATACTATATTTGCGTTTTCCCTGTTGCCTCTGCCCCGCTTGGCGGGCTGTAGTTTCCCCCCGGGGTCGGCTGGGGGCTGACTGTCTCACCCCCTCCGACCTCCCGGGCTTTGCCTTCCCTCAGATGTGGGCTTACCGCCTCTGACCCCCTGGGCTCCGAGACCGCGGAGTCTCCTCCGACAGTCCCGTGCCTTTCAGGCCGGTCCCTGGGGCACTCGTGATCGAGCGCGAGTACCCGACGGCCGGATCTTCTTCCTCACTTGGCCCCATGTCGCGGCCGCCTCCGCACCGCGTGTGTCCGACCGGTGGAGGAGGGGGCGCTTAGATCGCGACCCCCCCCCCCCCCCGGCTGTGCATGCTTCTATGGAGATCTGCCTTCTGGTTTGTTGCCCTAATGGAAGTCGGGCTGCTGCCTGACTTTGTGTTCTATCCTGCCTCAAAGGCATTCGGTTTTGTTGTTTATACCTGCAATAAATAAAACTTAGTAGACTCTCAACCTTGCCTTTTAGTACACATCTATGTATATATCCTATATATCCTATATAGGTTTACAGCTTAGGCTTTCTTTTTTCTTATAGTGTGTTTTGGTTTTTTATGTACTTGCTCTTCCTTTGTGTTTAAAGCACCCAGTTACTTATGTCACCATTTTTTACATTAATCACTACTTCATTCTATTGGGGCAATTTTCAGGTGCCCATATCAGGCAGTTATATATTTTCCTTGACCCTGCGTCAGATTTTACCCAGACAGTAATTACTGCGAGTTCTGCTATCAGGATATATCACAGCTTACTGTGTGTTACAGGTATATTGGAACTGTTATACAGGCTCTGTACAGGGCGTATTCAGCGCCAGCTAATTCTAGGATTCATGTGCTTCTCAGTATTTATTTTTCCGGCCCACCTTTGAGGCCTCAGATGAGACTACTCTCGTATGGTTTCTCTGTCCATGGCATATATATGTTACCAGTCCCGACTCTGACTCTAACTGGTAGGGGAGATCAGTCTACGCTGATAATATACAATTTTATCGGGTTCTTGGGGAGAGTCATTGAGTTGGCTATTGTCTAATCCTACTCCTGGAAGAGTCCATGGTTACAGTACCCTTCAGGTGGTATGGTGATGGTAATCCATAAGATGCTAAGAAATTTCAAACGGATCTGTGAGCAAGTGCATACCAACTCACAGTTTAAGGTGAGTATTGTTCAGTGGATCTTACACTCATGGACATGATGGTAACTGGAACAATTCCGCTTATACCCGATACAGCTGGAATACCACTATTTTCCTGCTGGGCATTTAGGGACTGCCAATCCCGGTCCAGGCTATTCACACGGCATTACGCTGTCTAATAGGGTTGATTGTCTAAGAGTCCTATGTCACAGATGCCCTGTGGATCTACAATTTTTAGGGACCTTTACCCGAACTCAGAGGTCCCCGTTACTCATTCAATACCCACCGTAAGCGCTACGGAATTGGAAGGCGCTATATAAATACGTGTTAATAATGATATTATGGTAATACACAACCCATGGATTGGCCCGCTTTGTCTGTGCCCCATTGATTGGCCTGCTTTGTCTGTGCCCATAAGAACGGCCTGCTATGTCTGTGCCTATAAGAACGGCCTGCTATGTCTGTGCCCATAAGAACGGCCTGCTATGTCTGTGCCCATAAGAACGGCCTGCTATGTCTGTGCCCATAAGAACGGCCTGCTATGTCTGTGCCCATAAGAACGGCCTGCTATGTCTGTGCCCATAAGAATGGCCTGCTATGTCTGTGCCCATAAGAATGGCCTGCTATGTCTGTGCCCATAAGATTGGCCTGCTATGTCTGTGCCCATAAGATTGGCCTGCTATGTCTGTGCCCATAAGATTGGCCTGCTATGTCTGTGCCCATAAGAATGGCCTGCTATGTCTGTGCCTATAAGATTGGCCTGCTATGTCTGTGCCCATAAGATTGGCCTGCTATGTCTGTGCCCATAAGATTGGCCTGCTATGTCTGTGCCCATAATATTGGCCTGCTGTGTCTGTGCCCATAAGATTGGCCTGCTGTGTCTATGCCCATAAGATTGGCCTGCTGTGTCTGTGCCCATAAGATTGGCCTGCTGTGTCTGTGCCCATAAGATTGGCCTGCTGTGTCTGTGCCCATAAGATTGACCTGCTGTGTCTGTGCCCATAAGATTGGCCTGCTATGCCCGTGCCCATAAGAACGGCCTGCTATGCCTGTGCCCCATTGAATAGCCTGCTGGGTCGGTGCCTACTTCAATGGCCGGCTACGTCTGTGACGATTTGCTTGGCTAACCTTTCTGTGTCCATTCGTTTGGCCTGCTGGGCCTATGCCTTCTGACGGGTTGATGGGTAATATCACTGTGGAAAACCCAGTGCGCACCAGTGACATGGAGATAGGCAGGTGTCCAGACAAAACACCATTGCCATAGTGTTCAAGAGGGCACCAGTATACGGCCACCTGAATATGGTGGGAAGGGTGAAGGCCCTAAACCTCAGGCCTGAAGGGCGAAGTTTCTTATAAAGACCCCGGACACGTCCACGGTTTTACTCCAGACCGGCGACGGCACATCTCCAAGGAAAACTTCGCACAGACGAGGGCCGGTACTCGGACTCCTCCAGTAGAAAGCGGTGTTTTTTCCTTGTCTTTACCAGCTACTCCGTACCTGCTTCCCGGAATCCTTATAGGTTCGGTAGCTTTTTCCTGCGTTAGGTTAGCTCCTGGCCCTGTCCAGTGGGACTTACTTTTCTTACCTTCCGGCCTGCTGCTTGCCTTCTATCCGAGATAGAATGGGTTTAATTTCTCTTATCTACGTTTATTGTTGCTTTTTGTTTTTTCATGACTTTCTTTTTCCTTTTCGCTCGGGTCGTCGTGAGGCCTGACTTGGCCTCCTCCGACCTCCCGGACACTAGTGGATTGCGGAGAACGTCTCCAGCTTTCCTCGGACTACCAACGGTCTACCTGGACCCCGCGCGCGCGCACGGGATCCGGATAGTCGGTTGATAGTTTTTCCATCGTTGTTTCCCAGATTGCCCTCAGCCTTATGCTGACATTTATAATTGGTGCGCCCTACAGTTTGGTCACCCTGAATCTCTGGGGACTCTAGTTTGCACCACAGGAGGGTGCGGCCCTCCATCACCTAGGTCCGAGTATATTTACTTTCAGGAACAGAGGGCGAACCCTCTCATACAGAACCGGATACTGATTTGTTATTAGAGGGCGCAGCCCCTCACTCGTCCTCAACCAGATACTGGGCTGGATTCAGAGGACAGATTGGGTGGACCCATTCTCATAGAGAGAATCGATCACGGATGTAGACTCTGTTGTTGGTTACTAACAAGGCGGCCCACTCAGGCTAACAGCCGGACGCTCTCACGATATGCGATCACAGTAGTAGAGAGCGCGGCTCTCTCATACACTCGACGCTCTACAGTACCGGCCATTTGTTCATCTCACAGGCTTGTGCCTGTGCGAGACATTGATGTCTACATAGAGGGGCGTCCCTCCTGCATTCAATTAGAGCTGACATCCACGCTATTAACTTCGTTCTAGAGGACAGCCTTGTCATGCAGGAATTACATGTTTAGACTAGATCCCTCTATTTTATCTCCTGTGATGGATCTACTGGAGCCGGACCGCAATAAAACACGCGAGAAATACTCGGAGGTATAACGGGGGGAGTTATTTACACACACTCCTGGAGATGGTACGGCTACCGGATGGTCCTCCGGTATTATGAGTGCAGGTTTTTTGGCATATTCTGCACCATATAATACAGAGATTGCTTTCTGTTTTGGATATCCAGACCATTACGTACAAACTGCGCAGACAGTTTCTCCCATGTCGAGATGTCAGGAGATACGGAGACCTTCATGGAGCACACGGGCACTGCTTTGCTCGGGTAACAAGATTAAGGAAGGTCTATTATCCGGTCTGAAGGCAAACCGTACGTAGGGGTCACAGGATAAGACCGGAAACCCCAGTTGTCTTGACCCCCCCGGTCATTACGATCTTGGGATAAGAGGGCAGGACTGCCCCGTCTCCTCAGAGCGCATACCTGGTGAACAGGGTTCGGAGATGGTGGATCCTCCGTCTATACTTTATTTATCCCTCACGGGAGCCGTTTTGTTTTTTGGATTTGCGCCGACCTACTTTTTAACTCAGTCGAGGAGACCTACGAGACCTTATGGGGATACCTGGTGTACCCCGAATCCTACATAGACATCTTTCACGCTTAGACAAGGACATATATGGGTGGAAATCTGCACTCCGGTTTGCATTTCCCATCCCTTTGACTATTTCTGGGATTCACTATTCCCAGAATAGTCGACCACCATTCCTCCTCACGAGTTCAATTCGGAACCCTGAATGGACGTCCTTTTGGAGTCTTTCCCCTACCGCATCCGAGGATTACACAGTCCACTTGGAATATTGGAATCACTTAGGATACGGCTAGTTTGACCACACTCTGGTGTGCATTAGAAATGTATTCTCGGATGAGACATCTCACCGGGTAGGCCAGGAGGGAACGAAAGATCCTACTTGGTTCTATTGCGATTTGGTGGTGGACTTAGGCGCATTCCTTGAGATTGAAGATCTACCTGCAAGACCGCGTTGCCGGGTGACCCTGGCACGATCGGTGGAGCAACCTTACACATCAAGAGTTGAGACATGGTGGCAGTGTCTTATCGCGGCCCTAAGTCCGCATATGACTTTCAAAAATTTTTCACTGCAGGGAAATGGCTAATAGGGCGGCTTGTCAGCTCATGGACCAGCTGGTAGGCAACAGGTTGCATCCCCACGTACAATGGATCTGTCAACGGACGTTGTTTTTTCAGTTTTTGGGATACTTCTCCAGCTGGCGTCTCCATCGATCGATGTATTGTCATCTATCGCAGTTGGAAAGTCCATTTGGGATTGCTCGGATAGCTCCGAGCATAGGTACCAGCGAAACAAACAGCGTTGGTTTTGTTGTCTGAGCGTTGAAACAGCAAATACGAAGCCTCCTGTCATGTTATAAAATTGTAGATTATGCTAGCTTTAGTGTACCTATAATCTTAATTTTATTAATGACAGGAGGCGAGTATTTCCCACCCATTCTTTTCCCACCCTTGTTTAATGTTAAAAAAATTGGATTAATCAGGTACGTATGCAACTCTGTTTGTTGTCTCTGCTACCTGTCGCCTGTTCTTATATCTATGTTTATTTTCATAAGTAGGGTTGGGATATTTTCGTTTTAAGGTAATTTTGGTTGTTACATTGGGTGCACACATGTTTATTCAGAGTACTTTTCATTGGATAATCAACTTGCTTGGTTCTGTTTTTTCTCTCGTTTCAGTTTACAGTCCATCAACACTATCTGGTTTGGCAGTTCTTCTCGGATGGTGGACATCGTTGTATTCATCGTATCTAGGACTTCGTTTCTCCCCATTATGTTTTCTGCTTTTTGTTCTGTTTTTGTCGCAGCTTGAAAGAGGAAATGATGCATGAGGAGGGGAGTTTTATAGTACCTAACTTTTTTCTGATTGGTTGTTTTTCTGTGCTGCTGTGGAGTTCTAGTAAAGAGAGACTTAAGCAAATACTCGCCTCCTGTCATTAATAAAATTAAGATTATAGGTACACTAAAGCTAGCATAATCTACAATTATTTTGCCAACATGGCTTTATTATAAAATAAATTGATGTGAAACCCTTTTTGTATAGCTTCATCAGGCTGTCATAAGAGACAATTTGTAATATTTTGTCTGTTACCAGGCCGTTCTTTTGATCCTCACTTCTTGATAAATAATGCTGTAAGCAATGTGATTTGCTCCATTGCATTCGGAGACCGCTTTGAATACAGTAATGCCAAATTCCAAAAACTGCTCCGTCTCTTTATGGAAGCTTTAAAGGCCGAGTCTGGGCTCCTGGCACAGGTAGTTTAATGCTTAATCATAATTATATATTCGCCTTATTAAAAGTTACAATTGTTGTCTGAGGCATCTGGCATGTTGGGTATATAATATTATACATAACCTGTCTATTAAGGAAAAATAACGGATCACGTGGCTAAAAGTAAATCAGTTTTCTACATTCCTCTCGCTATCTGAGATTGAATAATTTTTTCCTATTACATGGTTAGGCTAGCGCTAGAATGTTAGAGTTGATGCTAGGTTTAGGTTTAGTATTACAGCTATTGTTAGGGATAGTGTTAAGTTATATAATAGAGGGGGTGGGGCCTGACCGCTGAGCGGAGTGGACGCAGGCAGCAAGCGCTCCTGCGATTACCGGTGCTCTAAGCTACGATATTACCGCAAAGGCTCTGAAACTGGTCACGCATGGGTTATCAAATGATAAAGCAAATCGCGACCTCTCGAACTCGCCCGGCGGTGCTATGAGGCCTACACTCACGCCAGGCGCGGGAGAGACGGCCCCTCTCCCGATGCCTACTTACTCGACTTACCTCATCACATGCCGACGTTCCCTCCCCTATGGACCGGTGGGGGTTATCCCAGTCCACACCGAGCCGGCACTCGATCCACCATACCCACCTGCACTACCGGACCACCCGCACTTTGATGGCAAGATGGCGGCGGATGGCAGTGCTCGCACACAGCTATCCTCTCAGCCACTATCCGAGCGCCTGGACGCCATATTCCGGCGCTTCTGGGAAAAGCTGGAGCAGAGGGCCTCTCAAATACCCCGCACAGATGCAGCAGAGACCAGGGGTCACAGGAAGCGACAAGGCGCCACCCCGGGCGAAGCGAAACGCCAAGCGCCTGTTACCTGCACCAAAAGCCCATCCAGGTCAAAGGTCGTGAGGGAACCCCCTCCGTGGCATCAGCCACCACGCCGGATAGCCGCACGCCGCAGGCGGCGGATGACCAACAGGCCCCTCCGAGACACCCACAAAGGGAGAGACCCGGCCTCAAGGAGAAACCAAGTCAGTGGCCCAAGGATGCTGACCATGAACAAGGCCTGGAGCCAGGGAGGAGCCGAACATCACAGACGACCCCTACCCACTCGCCAAGGCTACCAGGGGCTAACACCCAAGATGCCCAGCAAAAGGATAGGCTGATATGGAGGCTGGAGCTCTGAACCCTCCACCACACACATGGCGGACTGAACGACAAAGGCAGAGCACCCCTTACTATTTAACCGATGACCCTGAAAGCCTTGCTGCTCACTTATATGGAACTGCAGATCTGACTGAACTGAGTCATGCTTTAATGGACTTACTGTGGTAACCACCGTGTATCTCACCAGTTTAACCCAGCTGACACAGTATGGAACACCTGGTCCTCCCATTCTGGGGCACCCAGCCATACCCTTCCCTGAGCTGAGCTTAGCAATGGATGAAGTCCCGGTCAAGGTAACAGCTTGCATAGGGGACAAGTAGAGACACACACAGTAGCTGACCAGATGGGGGGCCTAACAAAAGACACTACACGCACTACTCCTGTACCTTACACCAAGACAGCCGATTAAGTCCACACCAGGGGTAGTTAACTGGGGGTGGGGGTGCTGGGGATAGCGGCAGCTCACAAAACTACTTAGTCTTCATGCCGACTCGGACTTCTCACTCACGTATGCTCAGCCTGAGACACTCTAATCTACGCGTATGCATACTCCAAGACAAACTCCTCATACTGTTACTAAGTTACTGTTAATCGTTATGTCTTATTTATATCCCGACATTACCTAACTAACTCAAGCTTGAACCTTAGACATATGTTTCCTGCAATTATTAACAAAAAAAATGGTGCCGCTATTGCATGCCATGATACTGTTTTCATTGTTTTACTATTCTACCATGTACACACTGTTGTGGCGATACAAGCTTGTTTGTAATACCCATGCATCGCAAAAATAAAGATTAAAAAAAAAAAAAAAAGTTATATAATAGACTTATTGTGTTGCATTGTGCTGTAATGAGAACAGGTGTGACTGGTTCCTGGATTAGGAACTGTTCATCCCTTCAACAGAATAAGAAAATAGAAAAAAAGAAAGACATTATAGTAGATGAAAACCAACAGCATCTTATTGCACTAGTCTTAAAAGTCTAAAAATAGACAGTTTCTGTGGTTTAATACCACCTTTCAGAACACGTAAGGAGGAAACATTGGAAAGCAGAGCAATAAGGTGTGGGGAACGGGAGAATTCTATAGAGCCATGAATAGTGATACTGAACATGAAAAGTCCACAAAGTTAAAGTTAATGGTGGCTACAAGACTACCATACACAAAACAAATGCTAAGAAAAGGAAATAGAGATCATGAAATTAGATAGAAGAATAAGAACGCTAGCAAACCCAGTCCACTGTTCATTCAATTGAGGTTTCATTCTGCCTGGGTTGAGTCGCAGCTGGAACAAATTGAGTCTATCTTGAGTGGTCTAGATCTGCTTTCTTTAATTGGGAAAAACAATGACTGTGGCTTCAGACTTCAAAAGGGGTCTGTGTCTGGCAAGAGAAATCAGAAATGTTATCAATCCTTATATTTTGCCCTAAATTTCGTAAGGCAATTGATCACTGACCACAACCTATTTAATGACTAGATCCATTGGGGTTTTGTCTTACAGATTGCAAATGAAATTCCGATCCTGATGAAAATTCCTTGGTTGGCAAACAAAATACTAGAACCAGAATATAAAATATTACCATTTTTAAATGACTTGATTTCAGAACATCGGAAAAGTTTTGATCCTAATCACATAAGAGATTTTATAGATGCCTATATGCTGGAAATGAAAAAAGTAAGTAAGATTATACTGTGAATAAATAATGTCAAGCCTTTTTGGAAGCAAAATGGACACTTTTTTACTGCAAAGAACAGCAGCTAAGTCCCGTCTTATTTGTGCACAGATTCTAGAGCAAACGGGTTATCAAACAATTAAAATGGATAAGTGTGCAAATGAAACACTTTGATTAGCAAATATAGGTATAAATAGGATATGGGAATCCATCAACTATTAAAGTATTACTCCAAACACCATAATCAATAAGCCGTTTATAGGCTCTGCTGACACTCACAGCCAATGAATTACCATTTGGATAGGCATTTGGCTTTTGCAGATGAGAGTCAGCTGACATGTCAGGAGGCTTAGCACCGGCAGGACCCAAGTAAGAGGCAAACCATTACAAAATAGTTTTCCCCATTACCATTGGAATTGTGCCAGTGTAATCCTCTCATCATAACCACTACAATGAGCTGTTGTGGTTATGCTGCTCAGAGTAACCCTTTAAAATATTTAGTTACTATATGAAGACCACCATAACACAAATTCTTAGATACAGATAATGGGGTAAGGAAGAACCAGGACAATTATGGGAGTTCTGACTGAGGCGGTTCATGTCCTATATTCCCCTTGTCCCCAAAGGAACTATAATCACCCCTGGTTCAGTGCTTACCCTTCTCCCAAATGCAACTTCCAAACACTCACGTTCCCTGGCAGACATTCGTGCCCAAAGTGTATGACATGTGGGGTTCCTGTGCATTTTAACTGTCTTTTGGGGTGTTTTTCATGTTTGGCATTCTGTATCCGGGAGATAATTAGTTTAGCGGATGGCAACTCAATTATCTCCTGGACACAGAGGCGCCTGGAGGGGCACTGTGCGCATTGAATCAAGACCTTATGATGGGGGTTGTAGATATAAAGGCTGCATTTGGCTCAATCTAATCAGTTGTACTCCCAGAACTATATGTCGTCTAGTTACTGGGGGGAGAGTTATAATCACAAACCAGTGATTCTTCCAGCTCTGAGGAGGAATAAGTAGAGATACCCAGTCGGGATACTGTAGCTCCGCTACATTGACACTGCCTGGAAATCCACTAGGAGCCTGTGTGTCATGGAAAGTAGAAACATCCAGTTTTTGAGTGACTTCAGTGCCAACCTAGCAAGTACTACTAGGTTTGGAGGTTTGGTACTATACTATACCAGCAAGCTTGAGAGCATGAGGCCACCTGCAAGCTTTCATCAAAATATCCAGTTTTGGTTAATTTGGTTTCCAGAAAATGATGGATTCAAACATACCTGTAGTGGTTGTCTTCCTGACAGCCACTAAAAGCACTAACACTGCAATGACTGAGTTTCAGTCGGTCATGTGACATTTGACACGGACACACATCTCATCCACAATGTTACTCAATGAGGAGGATTGAATTGGACCATCGAGGGAAATTATGCATCCAGGATGACATCGCTGTAGGTGTCTTGGTGCTGGAAAATGGTAACTGAAAAGGGGGGGTTTACTGAATCTCAATATGGAGTAGGACACTATAGCATTCGGAATACATATTTGTATAGAAAACTATTTAAAAAAATGTTAATTTGCAATGTGCAACTTTTTGAAAGAACACGTTACTTTCCCCTTATGTTTAGATGAAAGAAAACGGCGATAGCAGCTTTAATGAAACAAATTTACTATTGACAACATATGACTTATTTGGGGCTGGGACAGAAACCACATCAACTACTCTAAGATGGGGCTTCTTGTTCATGATGATATATCCAGAGGTCCAGTGTAAGTATTATATTAAAAGATTAACTCAGCCTGTCCATCAATGTCCAAATTGTTACATATAGTTTTATGTTTTTTATTGTTATTGTCAAATACAAAGTAAGTGGGGAGACTCTGTAGAGACTATGCAGAATTCTCCAAGATGGAGGGGGGGGGGGGGCAGATCTTGTGCTTTGTCAGGGGCCCCAAAATTTCTGGTGGCGGCCCTGTACACCAGCACCAATCCCTCCTAACACACACACACACACACACACACACTCCTTAAACATGCACACTATAGTCTCTACCCCCCAAATATACCCTATTGTTCCCATTCCCCTGCAACAACTATCCTAAACAAGATACTTAAATTAAAGCCCCTACACACAAAAACACAAACACACTATAGCCCCTATCCTCCCCAACACACTATTCTATCTACATACAGTCCCTATGTACATGCACACACATACTACACTGCAATCAGCCCCATACAAACACAACTCCACAACAATCTTCCTCCCACACATGTAATCCTACAAGCATCCTTGCCCACAACCAGCATCCCCCACACACAAACCATGAGCAGCATTAACAGAAACAAGCTACACCACAAGCAACCTGCCCTCACAAATGCAGCAAACACAGCAGCCATCCCCAACACTCAACTTAACAAAGAGCATCCCCACAAACATAAAACACCAAAAGCAACCACCACACATACATACACACAACGTCTCACACTTATAAACCCACCAACCACTTAGTAATATTCTCCATTCAATCATACCCCAAACTAGCCACACTATTGCATGCTTTTGAATACCCCAAACTTTTGTGCATATATAATTTGAAACAGAGTATCAAAACACCAACTACTGGTAAATCAAAACTGAGATATACCTACAAATATACAACTCACAGGGTGATAAAGTTCAACTTTTAGAATATTGTAATTTCAAGGTCGCACTCACTGTAAGAAGAAGTATCAAACGCGTTAATATGTTACACTTACAAGATAAATACGAAAATGCCCATCAATAAAGTCCTGAAGTCCCCAGTTGTGATCTTCGTAGTAGAAATGAAGGCCGAAATAAAGGAGTATTTTCAGGTCAAATTAGTAGATATAGCAAACAATCAAGTGATAAAATAAACAAAATAAGGAACAAGGAAAGGTTAAAGGATCTTAACATGTATAGCTTTGAGGAAAGACGAGACAGTGATAGAAACATTTAAATACATAAAGGGAATCAACACAATAAAGGAGGAGACTATATTTAAAAGAAGAAAAACTAACACAACAAGAGGACATAGTCTTAAATTAGAGGGACAAAGGTTTAAAAATAATATCAGGAAGTATTACTTTACTGAGAGGGTAGTGGATGCATGGAATAGCCTTCCAGCTGAAGTGGAAGAGATTAACACAGTGAAGGAGTTTAAGCATGTGTGGGATAGGCATAAGGCTATCCTAGTTATAAGATAAGGCCAGGGACTAATGAAAGTATTTAGAAAATTGGGCAGACTAGATGGGCCGAATGGTTCTTATGTGCTGTCACATTCTATGTTTCTATGTAATAAGCAAACTTTTATAGTGAATTAATAAAACCAATTAGAATATATTGAACACCTGGAATTCACATCATATTGATGGGCCTGAAATTGCACGAATTCCGTGAATGCAACCTTGAAATTACAATATTCTTAAAGTTTGAACTTTATTAGCCTATAAGTTGTATTTTGTATGTTTGTAGGTAGAGATGTCGCGAACATAAAATTTTCCGTTCGCAAATGGCGAACACGAATTTCCGCAAATGTTCGCGAACGGGCGAACCGGGCGAACCGCCATAGACTTCAATAGACAGGCAAATTTTAAAACCCACAGGGACTCTTTCTGGCCACAATAGTGATGGAAAAGTTGTTTCAAGGGGACTAACACCTGGACTGTGGCATGCCGGAGGGGGATCCATGGCAAAACTCCCATGGAAAATTACATAGTTGATGCAGAGTCTGGTTTTAATCCATAACGGGCATAAATCACCTAACATTCCTAAATTGTTTGGAATAACGTGCTTTAAAACATCAGGTATGATGTTGTATCGATCAGGTAGTGTAAGGGATACGCCCGCTTCACAGTGACAGACCAAACTCCCCGTTTAACGCACCGCAAACAACCGCAAACAGTCCATTTGCACAACTGCAAACTCCCAATTTGCACAAGGTTGGATACCAAGCTAGCCATGTCCCGTTCCTTGTCCTCACTGATGTCATTGAAGGTCTCTTCCTCCACCCAACCACGTACAACACCAAGGGTCCCCGAAAGGTGACAACAAGCCCCACTGGGACGCCTGTTGTGTTTGGTCTTCCACCTCCTCAAAGCCACCTTCCTTCTCTGACTCCTCTTCTTCAGACTCCTCTCTCTGCGTTGTCTCTCTCTGCGTTATTATAAGGTGTGTTAAGTAGTACTATTCCTATCAGTTTAATCCCTGTTACGTCCCCTATCAGGGGACGTGTATATGGCATCAATTTTAGGAACCGGGAGATGGAAAAAGATGCTTGGTCGTTCCTCCTACTTCAAATTTGGGGCACTGCGCGTGCAATCTAATGTGCCACCAGATAGGAGTGGTGTGTTAAGTAGTACTATTCTTATCAGTTTAATCCCTGTTACGTCCCCTATCAGGGGACGTGTACATGGCATAGATTTTAGGAACCGGGAGATGGAAAAAGATGCTTGGTTGGTCCTCCTAGTTCAAATTTGGGGCACTGCGCGTGTAATCTAATGTGCCACCAGATAGGAGTGGTGTGTTAAGTAGTACTATTCTTATCAGTTTAATCCCTGTTACGTCCCCTATCAGGGGACGTGTATATGGCATCGATTTTAGGAACCGGGAGATGGAAAAAGATGCTTGGTTGGTCCTCCTACTTCAAATTTGGGGCACTGCGCTTGTAATCTAATGTGCCACCAGATAGGAGTGGTGTGTTAAGTAGTACTATTCTTATCAGTTTAATCCCTGTTACGTCCCCTATCAGGGGACGTGTATATGGCATCGATTTTAGGAACCGGGAGATGGAAAAAGATGCTTGGTTGGTCCTCCTACTTCAAATTTGGGGCACTGCGCGTGTAATCTAATGTGCAACCAGATAGGAGTGGTGTGTTAAGTAGTACTATTCTTATCAGTTTAATCCCTGTTACGTCCCCCTCATCAGGCCTTTTTTAGTCGAATGTATCGCCCACTGTCAGTCCCTTCGGGATCCATCCCTCATTCATCTTAATAAAGGTGAGGTAATCTAGACTTTTTAGACCTAGGCGACTTCTCTTCTCAGTGACAATACCTCCTGCTGCACTGAAGGCCCTTTCTGACAGGACACTTGAAGCGGGGCAGGCCAGAAGTTCTATCGCAAATTGGGATAGCTCAGGCCACAGGTCAAGCCTGCACACCCAGTAGTCAAGGGGTTCATCGCTCCTCAGAGTGTCGATATCTGCAGTTAAGGCAAGGTAGTCTGCTACCTGTCGGTCGAATCGTTCTCTGAGGGCGGACCCCAAAGGGCTGTGGTGATGCGTAGGACTTAAAAAGCTCCGCATGTCCTCCATCAACAACACGTCTGTAAAGCGTCCTGTCCTTGCCGGTGTGGTCGTGGGAGGAGGAGGATTACTTTCACCTCTTCCCCTGTTAGATTCCCATTGTGCTGTGACATCCGGGTGGGGTTCCTTCGGCCCCCGCGGCCACGCCATCGGCACCTCCCGTGAGTGGACAGCCATCGTGTCGCTGGTGGCCACGGCTCGGCCCTCACCAGGCAACGCGCCCCGGGGGACGAACTATGCCGACCCATTCGAGATATATGATTTCCAGGGGTACCATTTAAGGGCACATTTGTCATAGCGCTCCTGCAGGGAGGCGGTCATGATTTCCATGTCATAGATGTTTTCTACTTTATCCACCCATTGTGTGAATGTGGGCACCGTGGTGCATTTCCAGTGTAGCGGTATAAGGGCTTTCGCTGCTGTGAGCAAGTGTATGGTGAGGGAATTTTTGTATGCACGCGTGGGCATGGGCGTGTGGTGTAGTAACATCGTCAGAGGTTGTAGGGGAAGGTCCGAACCTGTAACCTCCCTGATCTTTGTGTTGATCATCTGCCAGTATGGTGTGATGCGTGGGCATGTCCACCAGATGTGTATGTTCGTGCCGGGTCCGGATCCACATCTCCAGCAATCACCCGTGTTGGCGACCTACATACGTCTGAGGGCCTCCGGCGTCTGGTACCATTGTGTCAGGAGTTTATAGCTGGTTTCTTGGAACTTTGAGCTTATGGAGCATTTGTGTGTGAGGAGGAAGATTTTTCCCCATTCTTGGTCTGTCAGTTGGGTCCCTGTCTCTCTTTCCCATTTACCTGTAAAGCCCAACGGGCTACCATCCAGTGACGTCAGGAGGGTAGCATACATGCGGGAGATACCATGTTCTATGTGCACAGTTGTTCGAAGTCCGTGAGCTGTCTGTGGAGGTGGGCTCTACCCGGTAATTGTGCGTGGTATGACTTTACCTGGTGGTAGTGGAATGCGTCCAGTTGTGTGGGAAGTCGGTCCTCCATTAGGTCCGTCAGCTGTCGGATCTCGCTCCCCGAGCTCCATTGTTGTAAGATGATCCAGTCCGCCCTTTGGAAGCGATTGAGGGCTGCCGGGGGGAGGCCTCCCGCTAGATCCGGGTTGTAGGTGATGGGGGTAAGAGGGTTCGGTGAGGTTGTCAGTCGGCGGGCGAATCGTAGGTTGCACCAGACCTTGAGCGTGGCGTCAATGATTGGGTTGCCCGTTTGCAGATCCCTGAAAGTGGGCCGTCCCAGCCAGAGTCTGGGGACTGCCTTGTCTCCATCTGCACCCAACGTTTGGGACTGGGATGGGCGTGCCAGTCCACCATTCTGTGTAGGTGTGTGGCCTGGTAATAGGTCTGTAGGGACGGAAGTCCCACTCCTCCGGCGGCCTTGGGGCGTTCCAGGGTGGTCCTGCGAATGCGGGTCGGTCTCTGGTTCCACACCAAGCGTCGGATGGCCGCCGTCGCCGATTTGAAGAATGCCTGTGGGATCCTCGCGGGCAGTATTGCGAACAGGTAGAGGAGTCGTGGCAAGATGTTCATCTTAACCGCACTGATGCGGCCGAACCAGGTGATGTATTGTCCCGTCCACTTCGCCAGGTCTTTTTGTATGGTCGAGAGGATGGGAAGGAAGTTCAACTGATAGAGCTGGGATAGGTCTCTCGGCAACCAGGTACCTAGGTAGCGAAGTTTTGTAGTGCGCCAGGAGAAAGTGAATTGGGAGCTGAGCTGATTGGTGAGATCCTCGTTCCGTGTTATGGGCATGGCTTCGGACTTGTTTAGGTTTAATTTCAGGTTGGATAGTCGTCCGTAGGTCTCAAATGCCCGCAATAGGTTAGGGACCGATATCATCGGTTGTGCCACCACACGATGCTCCTCTCCGCCCACTCGAACCCCCCTGATTCCCCCGTCTCGTCTCACCGCCTCCAGGAAAGGTTCCAGGGTGAGGGCAAACAAGAGGGGCGACAGGGGGCATCCCTGTCGAGTACCGTTGCATATTGGGAAGGCGTTTGTCAGGGCTCCATTGATTCTGATCCTAGCCGTCGGCGTGGTGTATAGTGCCGCTACCCATGAGCGCATGTATGGCCCGAAGCCCATATGTCGCAGTGTTTCGGCCATGAACACCCAGTCCACCCAGTCAAACGCCTTTTCGGCGTCCATCGATATGAGTACGGTGTCATGGTTAGATGTTCTGGCGGTGTGGATGACATTAAGTGCCCGTATCGTATCGTCTCTGGCTTCTCTACCCGGGATAAATCCCACCTGGTCCGGGTGGACGAGGTCCGGTAGTATCCGGGTCAGTCTGAGGGATAGAGCTTTGGTGAATAGCTTCAAGTCGGCGTTCAGTAAAGAGATGGGCCTGTAATTCGCACAGACGGTCGGGTCCTTGCCCTCTTTGAGGATGACCGTGACAGTCGCCGCTAGGGTATCCATGGGAAAGCGTCCGCCGTCCCGTATGGAGTTGAATCCAGCAAGGAGCTTCGGCAGGATCGTATCTCGAAACGTACGGAGGTACGTGAGCGGTAGACCATCCGGTCCCGGGGCTCGGTGTGGCTTTGAGTTCTTTAATGCCATGGCCAGCTCTTCGAGCGTCAAGGGGCTTTCCAGGTCTTCTGCAAGTTCCGGCGACAGTTTGCATGTAACATGTTGCGACAAATAGTCCGTGATTCTTCGGCGTTGGGACAGGTCACGGGCGTCTCGTGAGGCCTGTTTCTGGTTATAAAGGTCTGTGTGGTACGTTCCGAAAGCTTCCATGATCCCCTTGGGCATATTAGTGTGGTGGTCAGCCTGCGTCTGGATCTTATGGATGTGTTGAGACCGTCTCCTTGAACGGAGCATCTTCGCCAGGAGTCTGCCACTCTTGTTGGAGTATTTGTAAAAAAAAACTGGTTGATTTTCGCAGTATGGGTAGGTGTCCTTGAGTAAGGTGGTCCTTGAGTTCCCTCCGGGTCTCTGTCAATTGAAGGTAGGTGTCGTCGTCCAGCGTCTGTTTGTGGGAGCTCTCCAGGTCTGCAATCCTCCTCGTCAGGTCTGTGATGCAGCGTGTCTTTTCTTTCTTGCGTTGTGCACACACGGATATAAAGTGCCCACGCATCACACATTTATGAGCTTCCCATAATGTCAATGGGGGCATGTCGGGAGTCTCATTTGTGTCAAAGTATTGGGTGATAGTCCGCTGTGCCTCGGTGCGGGCTACTAGGTCGGTCAGTATGGATTCATTAAGTTTCCACTGGCGTTCCACTGGTTTGAATAGGGGGGAGCTTATCTGTATCGATGTCGGGGCATGGTCCGACTGGCGGACAATCCCTATGTGTGCGTCCCGGAGGAGCGTCAGGTGTTCCTGTGGCATGAAGATGTAATCTATGCGGCTATATTGTTTGTGTACTGACGAGTAGTATGTAAAGTCCCTGTCGTCGGGGTGGGCCGTCCTCCAGCAGTCGACCAGTCCCGCCTTGTGCAGGGACTTCCTGGATGTGAGTAGGCAGTGAGGTGGGATGGTACCAAGTATTTGAAGCAAATACATATCCAATTATAGTATATACAGTATTGCACTATGCCATATATTTCTTATTTCCCTAGCTTGGAATAGCCCTATACCATACACAACTCAGCAAAGGAAGCAGCAGTGGGTACAACATCATCATCATCACACCGTACGTCCATGTGTGTAATGCTGCCTGACTGAGACATATCCCTGTTATCTACATCCTCTGGCAATAATGGTTGCACATCACTCATTTCTTCCAACTGATGTGTAAATAACTCCTCTGACAGATCAAGTGAAGCGGCTGTGTTGCTAGTGTTGGTGGTGGCGGCAGGCGGGCAAGTGGTAACTTGAGAGGTGCCCGAAGCTAAGCTGGAGGAGGATGGTGCGTCAAGGTTCCGAGCGGAAGCTGTAGAAGATTGGGTGTCATGTGTTAGCCAGTCAACTATGTCCTCAGAACTTTTCGAGTTCAGGGTATGTGGCCTCTGAACACTGGGCATTATTCTAGGGCCAAAGGGAATCACAGCACCACGACCACGACGGCCCCTGCAGGGTGGCCTGCCTCTGCCTGTCATTTTTTTTTCGATTAGTGGTACTATGCGTGCAAGCTACTGTGACAACAGATATGAGTGGCACTGTGCACTGGCAGAAGTTGGCAGAGTAGACGCTGTAGGCCTGACACACACGTTTGCTGACAACTAACTGCTATTCAATCTATTATAGTCAAAAAAAAATTTTTTTTTAAATGTACACTACTGTTACACCAGATATGAGTTGCACTGGTGTGACACTGTGCCCTGGCAGGCCCTGAAACGCACACGCGTGAAGGAAACTTACTGCTATTATTTCACAGTCAAATTTCTATTTTTTTTTTTTTATGTACACTACTGTTACACCAGATATGAGTTGCACTGGTGTGACACTGTGCCCTGGCAGGCCCTGAAATGCACACGTGTGAAGGAAACTGACTGCTATTATATTACAGTCAAAAAAGCTATTGTGACACCAGATATGAGTGGTGGCACTGGGCAAGTGGGCACAGTATACGCTGTGAGCCTGACACACACGCTGGCAGGCAGGCAACTGGAATTAGATTACACTGGGAAAAAAAAAGCTGACTGATGTTCTTTTTGGGGTGCTGTCCTTACAGCAGAGATCAGATGAGTCCTTCAGTGGACACTGAATACACTAGCCTAGCTATCGATTTCCCTATTAAATCAGCAGCAGCTACACTGTCCCTCCTCTCCTATGAATGCAGCTTCCGAATGAATCTAAAATGGATGCTGTCCAGGAGGTGGGAGGGTCTGGGAGGGAGGGTCTGCTGCTGATTGGCTGGAATGTGTCTGCTGACTGTGAGGTACAGGGTCAAAGTTTACTCAATGATGACGAATAGGGGCGGACTGAACATCGCATATGTTCGCCCGCCGTGGGGAACGCGAGCAAGCTATGTTCGCCAGCAACTATTCGCCAGCGAACTATTCGGGACATCTCTATTTGTAGGTATATCTCAGTTGAGTTTATAGTATTTGAGAGGAATCATTTGTTATACCTACATCTTAAACATGGTAGTCTAAATATCATTTTACTAATTTTTTATTTATTATTTTATTATTTTTCACTGCACGTTAGGTGGCTTTATTGCTGGTAGACCAAGAAGTCACAATGCATTCTAAGACCAGAAAGACCAATCTGTGCAGAGCCTGGATTGACTACATGCCACGCACATAGATACTGGAAAGCTTGACCCTATACAAGGTCAGCAATGCACTAAGAGCCTTCATCAAGAACTCGATAGGAAGGTAGAAAACAACTCTAGAAGCCAATTCCAGCACAATAACACAAGTGAATATCAAATATGGCATATGGCAAGGTGACGCGCTATTCCCAAAGGCCTCAATCCCCTTAGCCAGATCATCATGAAGAGTGGATATGGATATGGAATGTTCAACAGTGTAGCTACCATCAGTCAACTTGTCTACACGGATGACATCAAGCTGTATGCCAAGAGTGAGAGGAACATTGACTCACTGATTCACCTAACTAGGATATACAGCATGGACATGGGAATGTTGTTCATAAGTGTGGGCAGCTTATAGTAAAAAGAGGGAAGGTGATCAGAACAGAAGGAGTTAAAGTACTAGAAGGTCAAACAGGAAATGTAGAGAACAGCGACAAGTACCTGGGGTTACCACAAACACATGACAACCATGAGGAAGACCCAAGAAGATAGCAACATCCAGCAACAAGTACCTTCAGAGAGTCAGACAGGTCCAGAAGTCCCAGCTCAATGGCAAGAACAAATTCAGGCCATCAACACATAGAATTGTAATCAAAATTATTCAACTCCCATTGAAAATCAGGTTTATTGTCAAAATTTACAGCCTTTCAGAACAAATCAAACAAAAGCAATTGGAATAGCTCAACACAATAAATTAAATGATTCAATTTATAATGGCTTCTCGAGTCTCAAAAATGTTCAACCTCTTCATGGCAAGCATCTTTAGTACTTAGTACAGCCCCTTTTGCTATTATGACTTTCTGCAAACGAGATGCATAGCCAGACACCAGCTTCTGGCAGCGTTCCAGAGGAATCTTAGCTCATTGCTCATGACTATTTGCCTCCAGTTCAGTAATATTCTTGGGTTTGCGTGCTGCAACCACCTTCTTCAAAATACCACCTTTTTTCTGTGGGATCACTTTAGAATTTTCCATGATTTCTTCTGCAACCAAGCCTTGGTGGAATTTTAGGTATGCTTGGGATTATTGTCTTGTTGGAAGGTCCAATGACAAACAAGCTTCAGTTTCCTCACAGATGGCATAACGTTTTCTCCTAGGATTTACTGATACTTCAATAATTCCATCTTGCCTTCCACACACTGCTGATTTCCAGTGCCAGAGGATACAAAGCAGCACTGAACATCACTGAAGCACTACCATGCTTAACTGTAGCCACAGTGCTCTTTTCTGTGTATGTTTCATTCTTCTTCCTCCAGACATATTGCTGATCTGTTGGGACGAAAAGTTCCAGTTTTGTTTCACTGCTCTACAGTACAGAATTCCAAAACTTCAGTGGCTTATTTATATGATTTTAAAGATATTAAAACCACCTGTTCTTGTACTTTTGGTTCACTAGTGATGTTCTGGCATGAAAACCTTCTGTGTTTAATATGCGCCTTACTGTGCTTACTGAAACCTCAGTGGCCACCAAGTTTTGTCTAACCAGAAATCTGGTTACAGACAATAATAGCTTCTTGTTTTTGTCCTGTCCAGGTAGTGTAACCATTGTTCCTTCAACTCTGAATTTGCAAACCATGCTCCAATGTGTCTCCAGGAACATTGGTGCCTTTGCTATCTTTTTTTTATCCTGATCCTTGCTTGTGAAGGGCGATGATCTCTTCTCTTAACTTTGTGGACCATTCTTTGGACATGCATTAAAATATGACACTGTCACGGGAGTCGTACCCCAAAACACAGGAAAAAGGAAACCCAAGAAAGGTGGATCTGAAAGACATATTACCAAGCCTTAGAATGGCCGGACTTAACATATTAATACAACAAGAAACAGGCTCAAGATAAATAAAGGGCAAGAATAAAAGAAATACTCAGAGTGAAGACAAAGCCAGAGTCAGGATACCAGAAATCATTAGTTAAATACGAAGCCGGAGTCAGGATACCAGAAATCAGAAGTCAAATACGAAGCGGAGGTTAAACACAGGAAATCACAAGGGAATCACCAGGAGCACTAAACGAGGATCCAAACAGAAACCACGATAGGGCAGAGAATGGAAGCTAAAACAAACCTTAAATGGGCTCTAAAGAGTTCCCATTGGTCCACGTCATCTCTGCAAGCCCAAACAGCATTGGGTCACCTAGATGACGTGATCCCTTTAAGGTAATGATGTCAAGGCTATTTCTTTTATTTTTAGGGGTTGCAGTTCGTCGGGACAGAAGGTAAGTATTATATTCAGGCCACACGGCCACGTGGAGCATTCGGACCGCGTGGCCTGGTGCGTTCTGCTCATGTGGCCGAAGGAGAGAAAAGGCGTGGGCGCAGGATAAAGGTACGTTTGTAAGAGACACTCAACAAGTTCAGTTCAGGTACAAGCAAACCTGGAGCAACTATAAAGCCTTTGGTTAGTTGCATCAGCTGTGCTTGAGACAACACCTGTTTTCATATGTGTGGTGTTGTAAGGGAGTTGATTCAGGGGCTTGAATAATTTTGAGACTGGAGAAGTCATTATAAGTTGTATTTTCAGTTGAATTTGGGGAACCCACTTAAAGCATTTGTAATGTTGAGCTATTTTAATTGCTTTTGTTTGATTTGGCCATTGCAAACAGTTGAAAGTCTGTAAATGTTGACAATAAATCTTATTTTCAATGGGGGGTTGAATAATTTTGATAACAACTTTATGCCCTACCAGTCATCAGGTACTCAGCTAACATAATAATAACCTAGCCAGGAGAAGAGTTGGTCACTAAGGATGTCAAGACCCAGAAACTATTCCATATTTCCACCCAAAATCCAGCACCTAGAGACTGTGCACCAGACGGATGGTGTAGGGGCCTGTTTGGTGTCAAGGCCACAGTACTGGATGAAACACATTGAAACACAGCTGGTGTCTGAGTGTCAGGCCCCCTGCACGCGCGCCGCTCACGACGTCTTCCGTTGATTGCTCACTCGCTCGCAGCGGCTTCAGTTACCTGCTCACCGTGAGCGCCGGCTTCTAGTGCCTGCTTGCCGCTCGCAGCTGTTTCACTCACCGCAGACCCTCTCGGCATTCTCTATGACGAGAAGAGGTATGACAGGGAATGTCTAAGACAGCAACAGATAGAGGAGGCAGAAAAGGAGGAGGTTCCATGGAAAGACAAACATCTCCATGGTATGTGCCACTGGCTGATAGTGGATGTGGGTCACATTACGAAATCCTAATAGTGGTTGGAAAATGCAGGACTGAAAGAAAGCACTATGGCACTAATCCTAGCATTACAGCAACATGCACTTAGCACCAGATCTATAGAAGAAGGGGTCTACCACACCAGACAGAACCCAAGGTGCAGACTGTGCAAAGAGACCTCTGAGACAATGCAGCACATAGCAGCTGGGTGCAAGATGTTAGCAGGGACAGCATACACTGAGAGGCACAACCAAGTTGCTACCACAAAGGGTAGCTGGGAATGGCAGAGCTAAGATCCTGTGAGTCTTTCATATCCAGACAAATACACAAAATATACACCCAGGAGGGGATAGAAAGTAAATATATATATATAAAGGCTTGGCCTGTAGTTGTGGGAGGGGCTTGGTTTCCCTATAAAAGGGCTACCAATCCACTCTCACATTACCATCAATGGTCTGGCGAGTCAGAAACGTTACTTCCGGTTCTGACCGCCATCTTGGATTTCCCCTTACCTGTTCATCGTGGTCTCCGGGTCCGGTGCCCTCCTGAGTGGTCCAGGTTCTCCAGTGCTTTTGCCGCCACCGCTGCTGCCGCCGCCGCTGCCGCCGCCGCTGCCGCCGCCGCCGCCGTCCGCACAGCTTTCCGGTACTCACTGCCGCCAAAATAACCGTAAGTTGGGCCCGCCGTAAAGCAAACCGCTTCACATTCACGGCGGAGCCCCTATTCACTTAACCGCATCCGGAACTATTTTCGCGGCAATCACTCCGCCGCTAAGCAAAATAATCCCTATCTTTAAAACGATTAAAACAATCAATACATTCGTTAATATACTTAAAATTATGCTACTAAACGAAACGGTTTATGTATAAATTAATCACACTATTTAAATCCACTTTTTTTTTTTTTACTCACTATTTATACACGATCCTGCATCCACTTCTTAGGTGGAATCTCGCCCCCTACTGGTCTATAACGATATTACACCTAATAAAAAAAAAAATATAATAATAATTTTATGTTACATTTAATTAGATTCCTGATTTCTGACATCTTCCCACAGGTTTTCTGACCAGAATTCATATTAATATTTGGGAACCCTGAGATCGGTATCATTTATATACGTTATAGGTTGGTAACATTGTCATATGACCCATGTTAAATGACCATATAAACATATGATATTAGTTAAAATATAATTTACTCTCCTAGGTTTAGTCATCGGAACGGTAGCTTTTACAAGCAAGAAACCGGTTTCTCTCGCTTATATCTCCTCCGCAGTTATCGGGTAGGTTCTGGTTCTAAGGTCCACGATCTGGCCTAACCACTACCCCAGATTCAGATATTTATATATCATCTTATACCCACAGGTTAACCTACCGACAAAATCACAGATTCTCTTCAATTGAGAGGCAAGCCTGACTCACTTTTCAGGTACTACGCCAGATCCCACTATTTCCAAAATATTATTTGAGGGGTACTGGTCCCAGGTTAGGGGGGCCAATTAGATAAATATTTTCTGGTCTTAATCCATAGGCTAGTGGTCCCGCGAGGCCAACATCCCTAACCTCACACTCGGAGGTGACACGTCCCTCGGGCCAAATCATAGCTAGCCGCCTCGCATCAATGTAAAGAGAGGGCCTCACCTGTCACTCCCAATCTTTCTTATGCTTTATATGACACCGAGAGGCCAACACCCCGCCACAACGTTCGGTGGCCTCAAAACGTCCCCTCGGGCCCACTCATAGATAGTGCCTCTCAAGCCGCTTGGCAACTAGCAGGGCCTCATCTGTCACGTTTAAAAAAGCTTAATTGTTTCACCGCTTGGTATTTTGTTAGCCCACCAGTACCCACCCACAAAACAATTCATACGACTGACTATATATATTTATAATTTCAGTTATGTCACTAACGCCAGATATTCCTGAAGAACTGTCACTACCTAGCACACCCGCTAGGCCTGCCACCCCTGGTCCAAGTACAGACGTGAATAGCCCGGCATCCCTTAGATCGTGGACCATACCACGTCTTACAGCTGAACTAAGAAGACGCTGCATCCCTTTCCCAGCTACAGCTAGAAAGGCGGAGTTGTATAGGCTTCTAAACACTACCACTGACAACTCCGAGGCAGGGGAAGGCCCTAGCGGGTCTCAAGTACCAGCATTTCATACAATGATGACGTCCCTTATGACATCCATGGGGAAAATCACTGACAGGCTGGACAAATTGGAGGCCGGTAGTGCTACTCACTCCACTACAAATACAACGGTCACCACTCAGCCTCTTGCTGATACCTTACCCGGTAATACCCCACCAGCCACGGGTGACATAGAATCTATTGATCCCTCACACATGGTCCCAGCTCACCTTAAGAAGGACATTCTGGAAGGCAAGGACGTTAACCTAGCTTCATTGCTTATTGCCTCCCAGGATGTCCTTGAGAACAGGACCTTTGCTTGTGGGGACATTTCTGTAGTCCTTAAGGCTAGGGACCCTCGCCTGAACAAAAAATTGAATATACCAGAATTTGTGTTAGGTTTTGGCATCTATAGGGACGTATATTGCACTGTATACCCAGGGAAAAGAGCCGAGCTAGATGCGTACATGCACAAGTTGGTGGATTTGGGGCACAAATACGGTGGTACAGCGTTTTACGATTACCACCGTTCCTTCTCTGCAAAGGTGGCCGCAGCTCTGGCTCAGTTCAATTTGAGCATTAAGTGGAATAAGTTGGACACTGAGCTATTCTGTAGGCACTTTGCAGGCCTCAAGCCCCCAACTTGTGCAGTATGCTCATCAGCAACCCACAGCACTAATTTCTGCCCTAATACAGCTGAGGTAGAACAAAACCAAGCAACTACTAACCCCTCAAGGTCAAATAAAGGTTTGAAAGACAAATTAGGAAGAGATATTGTCTTCTTAGGGAAATCCCAGGTATGCAACAATTTTAATGCTGGCAATTGTGGGTTTAGTTCGTGTAGACTAATGCATGTCTGTTCACATTGTTTTAGGGCTCATTCCAAGACAATGTGCCCAAATAAAGCTTTTCCTAAACCCTATCTCACATGCGTGAACCTCAGCTTATTCACCGATTTACTACATCTACACCCATCACGACATTTTAGTGACTACCTCATAACAGGTCTATCGGAGGGTTTTCACACAGGGTTGATACATTTACCTACAGGCACATTGGAATGTGACAACTTACTTTCCACACGAGATGACCCACAGCTGGTACATAAACTTATCACAATTGAGGTGGACCAAGGGTTTTTGCTGGGTCCTTTCCACTCACCACCTTTTACTTCTTGGAGAACCAATCCCATTGGGATTGTCACGGGGAAAAACTCACTTAAACCCAGGTTAATCATTGATTTATCCGCACCACATTCCTCTACAGTCCCCAGCTTAAATTCCCTCATACCATCGGAAGAGTTTTCACTGCATTACGCCACCATCGACCATGCCATTGGGGCTATCATTAAAGCAGGCACAGGGGCATGGTTAAGTAAAACGGATGTAGTGAACGCCTTCAAATTACTTCCTATGCACCCTACACTTTGGCACCTTCACGGCATTAAATGGGAAGGGTTATACTATTTTTTCACTCGCCTCACTTTTGGCTCTAAAAGCAGCCCGCGTATTTTCGACACATTTGCAGAGGCCTTATGTTGGTTGTTACTCAATGCATGTAAATGTCCCTCAGTGATTCACTATTTAGACGATTTCCTCACAATTGAGAACAACACACTTCCACCCACAAGTTTAAGACACATGTTGGCATTATTCGAGTCACTTTCTATCCCAGTCTCCCCACATAAGACCCTGGGGCCTGACACTCAGATGCAATTTCTGGGGATACAACTAGACACAGTACACATGCAGGCTAGCCTCCCTCATGAGAAAATTGAGCGTATCCTGGCAAGCATTGACCATTACCTACAGCAAGGTTGTTGCACAAAAAAAGATCTACAATCATTGCTGGGATCGCTTAATTTTGCAATGAGAATCATTCCTCAGGGGAGATCATTTATTTCACATTTGCTGTCACTATTTCCACAATTTACCTCAGACACATCTTACATTTCATTAGACAACCACGCAACATCCGATTTGCGCATGTGGAGAATTTTCCTCACTTCTTGGAACGGGCGTGCCATGTTTATACCACCTCACTCAGACACTTCACCTACACTATGGACAGACGCTGCAGCAAACACAGGTTTCGCAGCCATATGGGGAGACCAATGGCTTGGGGGGCCGTGGCCAACTGAGGTGAAAGCTCTCACAAAATTCACAGAGACCTCAGCTTTATTTGAGTTGTACCCCATCGTGGCAGCAGCCGTTACCTGGGGCCACCAGTGGTCCGGTCACACGGTTTGGTGCTATTCTGACAATATGGCTACTTGCCATATTGTCAATAAAGGCCGGTCATCATCACTGGTAATTATGAGGCTCTTGAGACGACTCACATGGGTAGCAGCCACTTGTCAATTCTTTCTAACATGTATTCACGTTCCTGGGTGCACAAACATCAGTGCTGATCACTTGTCTCGATTTCGTTTTCAGGAATTCTTCACGACACTGCCCACCGCTTCCAGACTGGCAACACCAGCCCCACTTTTCACAGACATGATAATGGATTAAAAGCCTTGTTAAATCACGCACGTCACATTTCTCACCTTGCACTTTCTGTAAATACAAGAAACACTTACGACAGAGCATTTCACATATTCAGGAAATTTATCACTGATTTCCACATTCACGACATGTTTACGATAGAAGCAATCTTGGGTTTCACTTCTTTTTGCCACATCAACCTAAAACTATCATTCAACACTATTAAATTATACCTCACGGGAATTCAACACCACATGCTTATTCAACAACCCAAAGCCACTAGTTTCTTGTCATCATATCAAATCAAGACAGTTCTTAGAGGCATTAAAAAATTAGACACACATGTCCCAGCAAAACGACTACCTATAGATAACCGTATATTTCATGCACTAAGCAACTTGTTAGATTCCTCCCCGTTTGAGCCCAGGACAAACACGGTCATAAAGACAGCCATATATCTAGCTTTTTATGGATTCCTCCGTCCCAACGAATTCACAACCAGGACTATTACGACCACTGATTACTTAAGAACCTTGGACTTAGAGAAACATAACGACCATTACCTACTCATACTCAAACACTCAAAAACCAGCACCATGGGTCATACCGTTACGATCCCTTTGTACCCTACTCATAACAAATGGTGCCCGGTACAAAATGTTGACAATTATCTGCAATCACTCCACAAACAACCATTACAACCTTTGCTAGAACTGCACGGTAACGTTCTAACTACAGCAAGGTTTATGCTCTATGTAAGATTGCTGTTGACTAGACTCGGCTTGAACCCTAGTCAATTTTCAGGTCATTCTTTCCGAATCGGGGCAGCATCCACAGCCTCTGCTAACCACATACCTCCACACATCATCAAAACAATGGGACGCTGGAAATCTTCCGCTTATACTCTCTATATACCCAATCCTGTTAAAGAATTAAGACTAGCTTTTTGTGACTTATCTAAATAAAGTTTGGTCAACGTATTATGTCTTATGGTATTTATTTTTGCCCACTTTTTACAGGCCTACTGCTCTGTCGGTTTCGGCACACCACAACCGACTAATTCCAACTAATGGGTATTTATGTTATTATATGTTATTATATGTTATGATCTCATATACGGCTATATGGCCACGACCACAAATATAAAGGCTTGGCCTGTAGTTGTGGGAGGGGCTTGGTTTCCCTATAAAAGGGCTACCAATCCACTCTCACATTACCATCAATGGTCTGGCGAGTCACCCCACCCGCCACTCCCTCTATTACAAACACCCTCTAAGGTGGGCCCACTTTTTACAGGCCTACTGCTCTGTCGGTTTCGGCACACCACAACCGACTAATTCCAACTAATGGGTATTTATGTTATTATATGTTATTATATGTTATGATCTCATATACGGCTATATGGCCACGACCACAAATATATATATATATATATATGCGCACACAAACACACACATACATGCACACTTTAATCAGTCGTAGCATTAAAACCCAGACATATGAAGTGAATAACATTGATTTTATTGTAACAATTGCACCTGCAAAGGGGTGGCATATATTAGGCAACAAGTGAACAGTCAGTTCTAGAATTGTATGTGTTGGAAGAAAGAAAAATGGGCAAGCGAAGAGATCTGAGTGACTATGATAAGGGCCAAGTAGCAGACTCTAGATGACTGGATCAGAGCATCTCCAAAATGTCAAGTCTTGCGGGGTATTCCCAGTATGAAGTGGTTAATACCTACTAAAAGTGGTGCAAGGAAGGACAACCAGTGAACCTGCATCACGGTCATGGGCACCCAATGCTCCTTGATGCACATGAGGAACAAAGGCTAGTCCATCTGGTGCGATCAAACAGATGAGCTAATGCCGACCATGATAGAAAGGTGCCAGAACACACAGTGCTTCACAGTTTGCTGCGTGTGGGGCTGCATAGCTGAAAGTGCCTTCAATGGGGACGCAAGTGTTAGAACTGGACCATAGAGCAATCAGGTGGATGGCCAGGTGCGTGTGCATCTTGTTGACCTGGGGATACATACCAGCTACCTAGAGATTGTTGCAGACCACGAAGACCCCTTCATAGCAATGGTGTTCCCCAATGGCAGTGAACTCTTATCAGCAGGATAATGCACGCTGCCACACTGCACAAATTGTTCAATGGCTTGAGGAATATGAAAAAGAGTTCAAGCTGTTGACAAATCTGATGGATGGAGGATCAGAACTTGCAGGACTTCCCAGATCTGCTGCTAATGTTTTGTGGCCAGCTATGACAGAATACAGAATACATTCAGAGGTCTAGTGCAGTTCATGCCTTGGCACAGACCTGTTTTTGCAGCACGAGGGGGGACCTATATGATATTAGGCAGGTGGTTTTGTGGCTGATAGGTATACTACCACGCCTCAATAAGCAAACCAGTAACCAACCTCATGCTGATGATTTGCATTAACAACGAAACAGCTGTCCATGAGTGGTAAACCGGCTTTGCATCTTTTCCTTGGTGGTGTTTCAAATCTGTTGTATACAGCAAACACAGACTCAAAGGAATCCATGTTTAAAATGGAAAGAGGCAAAAATGTGATTGTTTGTTAAACTAATTTACATATGCCCACCCAGAATATTTTACAGTAGTAACATCACTGCAGATTTGTGATTTCTGTGGAAAAAGCAAGTATTATGACTTGACTGATGTGCAGATTTTTGTTTAACATTTTATTACCAAATATATATATATAATAAATGTAGAGGTGTGTATTCTAGAAACGTGTTCTCATGTCCTTTGTGGTGCTGATATTGGATTATAGTGAACATTTTCTTCAGCATGATTGTGATTGTGGAAACCTGAGTGTTACCAGATACACATATCACATATACATATAGATGGGCAGCACATGAAAAGTGTTATAGAATTCAGAAGAAAATGTAAAGGTATAATATCAAGTAATTAGGCAATTACGAATCCTGCAGACTATGCATTATACATACAACCCTTTTCATGCATTTTCATAAATGACAAAATGATATGTGTGGCGAAACCAACCTCGCCACTGGGCCCTGGAGAAGCCTGTTTGCTAGCCTCCTACCTGCTGACTATGGCCCCTGGGTTATTTGGGGCATATTGTACTGTATATTGCTGCTACTGGCCCTTTTAACAGCATCTATGGACATATTGGGACTTTTGGGACTACTGTCCCTTTAAGACTGTGATACATATTCTAGTGTACTGCCTGTAATATTATATGTGTATTTGTGTGTTAAGTTTATCCTGGGTGATTTGTATGCAGCATTCATCTGATTGTTCGGTAGAATCACTCCATTCAGTATATTGAGTGAAACTACCGAACAACCAGACCACCCAGGAATAAGTGTGCCTCCAATTACAGTTTGCAACAATGTTGCAAACGGGTAATTGGCAATCAGTGTAATATATTCTTTGTCCTCTGGGTGGCCGCCATTCGGGAAACAAACACGTGGCGGCGGCCATCTTAAACTACCGAACAGCGGTGTTTTGCCGTCGAGTGTCTGGAACTAAAATCGGACACTTGACTAGGCAAACACCGCTGAGACCTCCATACTTCCAGGAATTCGTATAGAAACTACCGAATGAGCCGCCGTTCGGTAGAAAGAACCCCACAAACAAGGGAATTCATTCAAACCCTGTCCAGGCTCTATAACACAGGCAATTCGCCTGTTTTCATTCCCTTGTTTGTGACCGACCGCAGGGCCAAAATGCATGGAACTGTTTTCGGATACTTTACCCATGCGGTCGGTCAAATCTTTGGAACCCCATATCTCCCGAACCATTCATCCGAATGACTTGAATTGTGGATATGTTGTCCCCCTGAATAAGGGCTATCCAGCGATGCTGGATTTAAAGGTGTACCCCCGGGTTTTGGGGTACATCCAGAACTTGGCTGGAAAAGTGTACCGGATACTTGGGTTTAATGTTATCTGAGGGGAGGGGATGTGTGGGCTGAACCATGTATGTGATTGGTTATTTTATGCCTCCCCCTGGGTGTGGCCTGTATGTGTATTATTGTAATAAAAGCCAGGCTGGATGAGACAGTCCAGAGTTCCTGTTTTACCCTCAAAGTGATGTGTCGTCTCATTATTGGGGGAAGGATTTAATGTATGCTGTTCCAGTTGACTGCTAGGAGTACAAGCCTATTCGTATGGTTCCTATTCAATGGTCTACAACATTCATACGCTTGGGAGAATTTAAAGGTTTCTCGGATTCGGTGATTATGGTGTCTGCCAGAGTGCTTGGAGTCCTCAGGAAGCACTAGGAGCATCCATTAACGGAGGTACCCGGTCAGGGTGCCAGGCGATCCGTTACAATATGTGTCCCTGAAAACATGGTGGATATGGTAACCAGGGCCGCCACCAGAAATTTTGGGGCCCCTAACTCAGCTCAGGGTCTGGGCCCCCTGGGGCCGGCCTCCAAATACCGCCCACTGGGCCCGCCTCCAAATACCACCCACAGGAATACACACACAGACACAAACACACACACTGATACAAAAGGACACAGATACATATTAACAGACACACATACTGAAACAGACATACATGCATACAGGCATACATACTGACACACACATACTGAGACATACACACAGGCATACATAGTGACAGACAGACATATACTAACATACATACAGACACACATGCATGAGGACATAAAGACACATACATACATACAGACACCGACATACATACATACACACACACACACATACATACATACAGACATACATACAGACATACTGACAGACATACAGACACTGACATCCATACACACATACATTCATAATGGCATACAGACATACACAGACATACATTCATAATGGCATACAGACATACATACATACATACAGACTGACATACATGCATATATACATACATACTGATATACATACATGCATACAGCCATACATACACACAGACATACATTCATAATGATATGCAGACATACATTCATACTGACATACAGACATACATATATACATACATAGACATACATACAGACAGACATACATGCATACAGATATACATGCATGCATACAGACATACATACATACATACATACACAGACATACATACAGACAGACAGACATACATACATAGACATACATGCATGCAGTCAGACATACATAGACATACACACAGACAGACATACATACAGACATACACACACAGACATCCATGCATCCAGACAGACATACATAGACATACATACATAGACATACATGCATACAGACAGACATACATACAGACAGACAGACATACATACAGGCATGCATACAGACAATCATACAGACATACACATACATACATACATAGACATACAGACATAGACATACAGACAGACATACAGACAGACAGACATACATAGACATACATGCATGCATACAGACATACATACATACACAGACACACAGACATACATACACAGACATACATACATAGACATACAGACAGACAGACAGACATACACATACATACATACATAGACATACATACAGACAGACACAAAGACATACATACACAGACAGACATACATGCATGCATACATACATACAGACATACATACACATACATACAGATAGACATACACATACATACAGACAGACATACACACACATACACAGACAGACATACATACACATACATGCATACAGACACAAAGCTCATTTTCCAGCCACCCTTCTGTCTCTTACCTTTTCTTTGCAGGAGGGCGGCTGGCTGGGGATGATGGGAGTCAGCGTGGCTCCCTCTTCACTGGCGCACGCGCTCCTCCCGCGCGGAGTGAGCTGGGAGGAAGTGACCACAATGAGGATGTGTCAGGATCCTGCGGGCAGCTGCGAGGGGAGGCTGCAGTCCGCTCGCGGCACTCACCCTCCAGCCGTCCGCGGTCCCCTTCCTGGCGTGCGCTCGGCGGGCGGCATCCTCCCAGCCACGGATGCCGCCCGCGTCTTCCTCTTCGTCCCCCAGCGGCAGCATGCATGACGCTGCACGCTGGGAGACCGCCCAATTTAATAAACACCGGGGTCAGCCACCTGACCCGGCGTTAAAGGCACAGTGCCTCAATCACAGTGGGAGGTCTAGATATCTCCCACGTGTGATTGTTAATTCTGATTGGAAATTATCCAATCAGAATTAACCTAATGATTTAAATTCTTACCTTTCCTGTTCCTCTCTGCCCTGTTGTGGTCTTTGCTTGCTAGTATTGCTACTGAACTTGTGTTTCTGGTTACGTACTCTCTGGCTTGTTTATCTGACTTTGTGACTTTCTCCTACCCTTTGACCTCGGCTTGTTTCTCGTTATTCTGTCTTCTGGTTCCCCTTACTCGGCTTGTCTCCTGACTATTCTCTGTGTGCTTAGCCCGGCCACTCTAAGGTCCGGTATTGCACCTTTTCTGTGTGTGTGTTAGCGTGTTTGGTTCCCAGAATCGTGACATTATGTTCTTTCAGCAAAGGTCCATTTGGAAATTGACAAAGTGATTGGAAGAGAAAGGATGCCTACGATGGGGGACGTGTTAAAAATGCCATACACCAATGCAGTGGTTCATGAAATCCAACGCTGCGGGGACATTCTACCTCTCGGTTTACCACATATGGCCTACAGGGACACCGAGATAAAAGGACATTTCATACCAAAGGTAATTCCAGCTGTAAATCTCTTCCAGAGTTTTAACATTTTCTTTAAATAAATAAACATGAATTCTCTGATAAAAGCAATATATTTCTTGATTCACTAGAAAATAGTGCTACTTTTATACAAAAGGTTAGCAAGATGATTAATAAGTTTACAATCTAAGGTGATAAAGGGGAGTTAAGAACCTGATGGCCAGAGATCTGGGGAAAATGTAAATACTAATTATCTTGTGAGGCAGTTAAATAGTTAAGTTAGAGACAGCTAGAGGAACATGCTACAAAGAAAAGTGAAGCATGATATGTGGGTATTAGTGCTTATAACATTTTGGAAACATTTGTGGAGGCAAATCAGGGTGCAGGCATAAGTCTTTAGAAAGAAGGAACACAACTACAAGGGCTTAACTGAGGTTGGAGTTCTGAGTGTGGAGATATTGCTCACCCTTGCAAAATATCATATCCCATGGTGGCTAATTCTATACATCACATGGCGAGAGAATGTGTGAAGGAGGGCAGATCCGGAAGAGCTGGACAGACGAAGGAAAACCCAATGTCAGAATACAAGACAAATCCAAGAATCAGGGTGGACAGCTAGTATACATTTAGTATACTATATATAGCATAGCATATATCCATAGTATACAATAGTCCATAAATAGTTTCACAAAACCAGAGAGTGAGCAATAGGCAGAATACTTCCAGAAACAGCAACAAACAAACAGACTCTGAAGCTGATGTGAGATAGCGATTAAAGCCAGTAAATGAGCCACAGATACGGCAAATAGCAGCAGGTGAGTTAAATTCCCCCCCAACCCCTCCATGTGTCTCATCCCAGCCCCTTCCCCTTCTGTGCCTGCTGATCTCCATTTAGCATGGCCAAGCTGACGTCCGGTGGAGGATCTTCTGTTTCTGACAGGAAGTGCTCACTGAGCGTGGTCTGCTCGGTCACGCTACATGCGGTGACTGGTAGGAGGGGAAGCGCTGTGCACTGGCTCTAAAGTTATGCTCGCCCGCCAGTCTGGCCCTGAGCATCAGCAGGGGTCACAGGGCAGCCGAGACCCCTGGAGTGATGGGCCCGGTCCCAGCTCAAACCCATTTGCCTGCTGTAGTTACACTACCGGCTCCTGGTACATGGTGCAATATCTCCATTTTGACTCCTCCATTTTTCAGAGTGCATTTTTGTATTGGGTTGTGAAATAGGCTACAGTCGCCCCCTAAATGCTGTTTTTTTTTGTAAATTCTTTATTTTTGATGTGCATGTATAAACGATCACATGACTGTAATGCCACAACAGCATTCTTAAGTAATAAAAACATTCAAGAGTACGGACAGGTGTTAAGCATTTGTGAGTGCGCACATTTTTTTTTTTTTTATACAGTAAATAACAAAACAGGTTGGGTACTAGCTGACTGTATAAGATGGATTACACAAACGTGTGGGGACAGTAGCTGAAGAAGAGATAGTGGATCTTAGTCGTTGCATACAGTTAGACAACACATTTTTGTTTGTTTTTGAGGATTCTGCACATGTTTATATACATTATGGTCGCTTGACAGTTGGTTTATCCTGTTCAGCTCGTCAAAAAAGGGAGGATACAAGATTAACTATATAACATGAATAACGTGAAATAACAAAAGAGTAGTTCTAGAGATTTAGATGCTGCTACTCAGTTTTACCTAGTTATCACAGCCTATCGAGCGGTTATACTAAGCTGGGTATATGCTAGGTGGGTATGGGATGAAGCTGCACAGGTTTGTATACAGTGTTGTCGCTTTGCCAAAGAAGAAAACTAAAAAGTTTGTTCTCTGCTCCGCTTGTCATGGCGTGTGAGTTGCCCTAAGTACTATATTAAAGCTTCTTAACCCCGCATGTTAACTACGCTAGGGAGTTAGGTAATTCAGTGGGGGGATGACCCGTTCAAAACCTATACGGATGCAATAGTAGGCTAAAAAAAAAAGGTAGTAGTAAGTAATTGGGGAGTTAAACCCATAACTAATTTGCTGGGGCACATAGTAAGCCCAGGGAAGACATGCTACCTCCGAGTGCTAAGCATCCTGCACGCTGTGATACCTGAAGACATTAAACAAACATCAGTAGAAATATAATACAGTAACACAGCGATGTCAGTTGAGTGATTCTGCTCATCCTAAGACTTGCACTCTCTATGTGAGTAAGTGTCAGTATGAGGTTCTTATCTTAAGATATTAGAGCATACAAGACAATGAAGAACGCTTAAACTAGGCGTAAAAGGAAAAATGCCTTCAAAGATATAGAAAAATCTTCACAGGGCTAGTGGAAGCATAGTCCGTCTCTGGTGCAGTTCATCCTGATTAGTCAATGCCGGTTCTGAAGGCTAGACAGGTGGGCCAGGTACATTAATTGGCCGATTTCCCCCTATGCATGTCGGTGTCCCAGTAGTGGCTTTAAAACAAAACAGGAACAACAAAACTTAGCTCAATTGGACAAGTGGTGCGTCCGAGAGTGTTGAGCTCTGAGAGGTAGTTCGCTGCTCAATGGAGGTGAGTGGGGTTGCCTGTGCCTCTCTATTCAAGTGGTGATCGAGGCGTAGGCGTCCGGTGTATTATTTCTCGGCATAAATGCGGGGATTTGTGCCGGGTCCCAGTTGCGGTTTGGGGAGGTAGGCTCGTAGGCGCTCACCTGGGTTTGTGTAACCTGTGGCAGGCCCAGGGTTTGTAGGAGGTTGGCTGCTTCTTGAGCGTCATGGATTTGATGTGTTTTGTCTCCTTGTTGAACGAGGAGTATTCGGGAGGATCGCCAGCGGTACCTTATATTATTGCGCTGAAGCAATGTTGTGAAGGGACGGAGTGACCTGCGCCACGCCAGAGTAGCCCCGGACAGGTCAGCGTAGAATGTCAGGCTCATGCCTTCAAACTGTAGTGGGGTCTTGCCTCGGAGTGTGGTGAGGATCGCCGATTTGTCCTTCTTGTTTCGGAAGGTGAGGATGGTATCTTTGGTGGCTGTGGCCGGGGCCCCGGATGGTTTGGGGACTCTGAAAAAGTCTGTGGGAGTGATGGGTTTAGCTTGGCTGGCGGGTTGTATGGCCGTCAGCATTTTTTTCAGCGTTTGAGGTAATTCCGTCTCTGGCAGGTCATCTGGGACCCCTCTGACCTTTAGATTACAGCCCCTTCTGTTATCCTCCTGGGCCGCAAAACGCCTTTCATATAATAAGTTTTGGCGTTGTAAGTCCTGTACGGCCATCTGAAGGGAGGATATGTGCTGCTGGTGATCTTGGGAGGAGGCCTCCAGTGTTGTTATGCGGCCTGTCAGGCCCTGCAGCTCTCCCCTCAGTGCGGTGACGTCCGTGAGGATATTCCTCTGTAGGTCGGCTAGCAGTGCCTTCAATACCCCGGTAGTAACCAGGTCAGCATCTTTGTCCGCTGTGGGCTTGTTAGGTTTCGCCGGCTGTTTGGGGGCTGGTGGTGGGGGGAGATCCTCCTCTGCGCCTTCAGAGTAGTCGTCCGAGTAGAAATCCGAGCAGCCTCCGTGGAGGGCCGCCATATTGGATTCTCCCGTGCTGCGTGTTTGCCGCCACATGTCTCCTATTGTCAGCCCTGGAGCAGGTTTGTCCGCCCCTTGTTTTCTATTCTTTCGTCCCATGAGGTCAGGGTAGTTCCCCTGGTTGTGTGGTTGTCTTTAGGAGTGAAGTATTCAGTTTTTAGAGGGTTTTTTCTTGATTGTCGATCGGAGCTTCTGCAGTGTGCGTCCGTTCGTTTCAGCGGTTAGGCTCCGCCCGCCCTAAATGCTGTTTAACCCATGGGAAGCTTAACCTTTTGCCTTGTGGTAAAGGCAGCCCTAGTAAGCATTGTCTCTTGCAGGGGTATTTCAGCCCAAAATTAGTCATATATTAATGTATGAAGACATGATAGAGTGATTCATTATAATTCTGTATGCTGATGTTTATTTTAAAGGGTACCACTGTCATTACCAACCTGTCATCTGTGCTGAAGGATGAAAAAGTGTGGCAGAAACCATATCAGTTTTACCCCGAGCATTTCCTGGATGAGAATGGCAAGTTTGTGAAACAAGAAGCATTCATGGCATTTTCTGCAGGTAACTATAAAATATCTCTAGTGTAGGGGTATCTCTAGTGCATTATGGCTGCAAGAGCATTATGGGAGATATAGTCCACAACATATGGAGTGCAGAAAGTTGTAAAGCACTGCTCTAGTGAATATACAGGATATTATTGTAAGTGAATATTAAAAGTGTGGATATGTTCAACAGTATTTATGTATTTAAAATGGGAATGGTAACCTTCTTTATCATTGCTAAAAGTAAATAAAACCGTTAAACCAAAATAAAATCACTGCATTATTCCGAAGTATGGGGAATTTTTACATTCAAGGACCCTTATCCCTAATCTCAACTCCTCTGATCACCAATGTATTAAATGTAACAAAGGAATGAGGGGAATGGAGACAATTGCAATAGTTAAAGTGGTACTGTCACTTACCTTTCTTTTACTGTTTCCACTTCTCGTCATCTCTCAGAATTTGTTTTTATTTTCTTCCTATCTGATCTAGTTTTCTTTAAAACATAAGACAAAGTTGGGACTACTTTGTCTTATGTATTTTTCCTACTGTTGACCTTCTTTAAAAAAAGGAGGAGTTTAACCCCTTAAGGACCAAGCTTCTGGAATAAAAGGGAATCATGACATGTCACACATGTCATGTGTCCTTAAGGGGTTAAGTCAGCTTCATTACCTGTGTCATAGAAAGTTCAACCTTTATATTGATGACAGACATTCCAAGTCTTCCAGTAGTTCCGGATTTGCGTATATATATATATATATATATATATATATATATATAAATGTATGTATGTATGTATGTATGTATGTATATTACTCAATCATCTGGGGTGGCAAGACTGCCTTACATATTACATGCAACGTGATATGGTGCAATGACTTATGGGGCTGACATATTTTTTTTTCCAGGGCTGCTTTGTATCCCCAGTCCGGCCCCGTCAGTGTATCTGTATGTCAGTGTATCTCAGTGTTTGTGTCAGTGTGTGTGTATCTGTATGTCAGTGTATGTATCTTTATATTTGCATCAGTATGTGTATCTGTATGTCAATGTGTGTTTGTGTCAGTGTGTGTATCTGTATGACAGTGTGTGTATCTGAGTGCTTGTGTCAGTGTGTGTACCTGTATGTCAGCGTGTATATTTGTGTGATTGTGTCGGTGTGTGTGTATCTGTATGTCTGTGTGTTTTTCTGAGTGTATGTGTCAGTGTGTGTATCTGTGTGTCAGTGTGTGTATCAGAGTGTGTGTGTATCTCGGTGTGTATCAGAGTGTGTGTATGTGCCAGTGTGTATCTGTGTGTGTGTGTGTGTGGGGGTGCCAGTGTATGTGCCAGTGTGTATCTGAGTGTGTGTGTCAGTGTGTGGATCTGAGTGTGTGTCAGTGTATGTGTATCTATGTGTCTATCTGTGTGTCAGCGTGTATCTGAGTGTACGTGTCAGTGTGTGTATCTGTGTGTCTGTGTGTGTATTTGTGTATGTATCTGAGTGTATGTGTCAGTGTGTGTATCTGCGTGTCTGTGTGTGTATCTGTGTATGTATCTGAGTGTATGTGTCAGTGTATGTATATCAGTGTATGTATCAGTGTGCATATCAGAGTTAGTGATGTACCGAACGGTTCGCTGGCGAATAGTTCCCTGCGAACATAGCGTGTTTGCGTTCGTCACAGTGGGCGAACATATGCACGGTTCGATCCACCCCCTATTCGTCATCATTGAGTAAACTTTGACCCTGTGCCTCACAGTCAGCAGACACATTCCAGCCAATCAGCAGCAGACCCTCCCTTCCAGACCCTCCCACCTCCTGTACAGCATTTTAGATTCATTCTGAAGCTGCATTCTTAGTGAGAGGAGGGAAAGTGTAGCTGCTGCTGATTTGATAGGGAAATGGATAGCTAGGCTAGTGTATTCAGTGTCCACTACAGTCCTGAAGGACTCATCTGATCTCTGCTGTAAGGACAGCACCCCAAAAAGCCCTTTTTAGGGCTAGAACATCAGTCTGCTTTTTTTTCCTGTGTAATCTAATTGCAGATGTGTCAGCTTCTGTGTCAGGTTCACAGTGGATACTGTGCCCACTTGCCCAGTGCCACCACTCATATCTGGTGTCACAATAGCTTGCATTTAAAAACAAAATTTTTTTTCACTGTAATAGATTGAATACCAGTTAGTTGTCTTCAAGCGTCTGTGTGTCAGGCCTACAGCGTGTACTCTGCAAAGCTCTGCCAGTGCACAGTGCCACTCATATCTGGTGTCACAATAGCTTGCATTTAAAAACAAAAAAGTTTTTTCACTGTTATAGATTGAATACCAGTTAGTTGTCTTCAAGCGTGTGTGTCAGGCCTACAGCGTCTACTCTGCCAACCTCTGCCAGTGCACAGTGCCACTCATATCTGGTGTCACAATAGCGTGCATTTAAAAACAAAAAAAATGTTTTCACTGTTATAGATTGAATAGCAGTTAGTTGTCTTCAAGCGGGTGTGTCAGGCCTACAGCGTCTACTCTGCCAACCTCTGCAAGTGCACAGTGACACTCATATCTGGTGTCACAATAGCGTGCATTTAAAAACAAAAAAAATGTTTTCACTGTTATAGATTGAATAGCAGTTAGTTGTCTTCAAGCGGGTGTGTCAGGCCTACAGCGTCTACTCTGCCAACCTCTGCAAGTGCACAGTGACACTCATATCTGGTGTCACAATAGCGTGCATTTAAAAACAAAAAAATGTTTTCACTGTTA